>NC_136501.1:16424014-16494014 GCF_053919585.1 Euprymna scolopes
AGAGTGTATTTTAATGTAAGAGTAAAATTACTAATTTAATTAAAATACAGGGAAAGAAAAAGTGCTCGTTGTAATTTAGATATATAATAAGCTCGATAGGTAAATATCCTAGAGCTAATTTAATATTCAGTAATGTGATTGATAATTTAAAATTCAAATTAGAATTAAATTAAAAATCCGTTTCACAAGAAGGAACAACAAAATTTTGTTGTTCCTTCTTGTGAAACGGATTTTTAATTTAATTCTAATTTGAATTTTAAATTATCAATAACATTACTGAATATATATTTTTATATATATATATAAGTATATATATATATAAATGAAATAACTGACTTCACATGCAAGTTTCAAAGATAATGTGAATCGACATCCAAACTTTTACACAGATCCCATGTTAACAACTGTTTATACACACAGCTTTGCATTTACTGAATTGCATAATCAAACATACCTCTGAATTAATAAAATTATATATATATATATATATATATATATATATATATATATATATATATATATATATATATATGCACAAACACACACAGGTAGCGTAATTTCATGTACCTGAAAATTTGAAATTCTTTTCTTTTAACCAGTTCTTTTGATTTGTCACCTGATGATGATTCCATGATGAATCGAAAACGTTTGTGATACACAGAACATACGTTATTATTATTTGATCATTAGAGAAATAAAAAAAATAAGGTATAATTCTGCAGATTTCTGTTATTTTTAACAGCGTTTGCTGAAATGAAAAATGCTGTTTAAAAGCACGCAATATACATATGCTGAATACTATGAGATGATTAATAATCTCCATATGTCACTCATTCAAAGCAACAACGGACGCAGAAAACAGCAATTCTTCCCCGTTTATCAGAAGCATTGCTTATAAAATATAAAATACTAAAGGACAAAATAGGGGAGGGGGAAAACAAGATAAATGAAGCTGCTGAAAGTAAACCCAAGGTCTACTTTCTACTCTCCATGAATGCTAGACAATTTAAAATTCAAGTATTATACAGGGTTAGTGTTGTGGTGTGTCCACCCTAAGGATAATAATAAATTTTTCCACTTATTATAAAAGACTGGGAGAATATCCAAGTACAAGGTTATTAAAAACGAATTTATCGATTTTATGCTGCATTGCTGCAGTTATGAAGCATTGTCATTGAATGAGTCTGATCATTTCAAAGAAGAAATTTTCATGAGTTCTAAATGACACTTTCGTTCCATCATTTCTCTGGCAACGTACGGTAGTTTCTTTATCCTAGAAATGATGATTCCCCAGCGACAGCTATTTTGCGTTCTCAAGTTTGTGAAAACAAATTTGGTGTAGCGTGCATTTCTATGACAATTTTGACATTAATCTGCTCTCCCTCAAGAAGATCTGACAGCGATTTAAGCAGCTCCGAAAGAGCGGGAATTTGGACCAAGTTGTGAGAATATGTTTTGTATTTGCACAGAGTCAACAGTCGAGTTATCTGTGAGCCGAATCCACTATCTGGTGTGTGCTAAGAAAATGTCTACATTTGAAATCTTACAGACTATGCGTCGTTCAGTCATTTACCAATACTGATAAGAGGAAGTGGATAGAATTTTTGCAATTCAATTGTTTTTATGCTTGGCTTGTAAGATTTTCAGGAAATAAACGTAGCATGCGGCCGCAGCCGAGATTTATCTCACTACAAGAGTTTGTAATGTAATTCAAATCTTGTCTGTAGCTGAATATTTGATGCTTCCGTAGGGCTATCAAGGGTATTTTTTTATTATGACACCATCACTAGACGGGTACCCTACCACAGCTTAAGAAAGGCTCATCTACCCTCGAGAGAAGGATAGACCGCGCCAGTTTTCCAACCTGGTATTTTACCTCATGGTACATACAGCACCTCGCCTTTCCAAGTGGTCACCCATCTAGTACTGGCCAGGCTCGACGTTGCTTAAGACTGCATTTATGTTGCACCTTACCCAAACAAGCCAAATTCTCTTATTTTTGTAACAAAGGTTTCACAGTTACAATAATGGAGCCAAAAGCATTCTCAAAGGTATGATGACCTTCAACATCTTCTGGTGCTATCAGATCAGGCTGTCTGAAGATATTGACTTCTTGAACAAAAATGCGCCAAACATTGATGTCATTGTTTTTATTGTTTTACTTTCCCTTTGCAAAACTATCATGTTTTGCAAAGTAAAAAAAAAAAATTTTTCTACAAAACAATCAAACCAAACACCATGAATATTTATACATATAAAAAAAACTTGAAGCATAAAACCTTTTTTTTTTTTCTAAAATTACTGGATTTTATAATTATCTAATATATAAAAGGCTGTATATCTGCCTGTCCGTCTGTGACTGTTTGTCTCCATATTTTCAAACTCTATCTCCTCCGAAGCAAAAAGTCGCAGAGCAGCGCTAGGGGCCTCAAATGATTGGATTTTTTATGGACCGTTCTTTTATGGGTCTTTAGCCGGTTAAAATAGTTTTTAAGGGGCCAAAAATAGGTCAAAATTGTAAAAATCATCAGACATTTTGTACATTCATCTTAGTTTATTTTTATTTTTGATTTTTAATCAGTTCATATGCGTGTCACGTTGGTAGAGTGGTAACGTCACCAGCTTTGAATACTGAAGTTTTGCTTTCGGTTTCGATTCTAGCTGATGGCACTCAAGTACTTTTTTTTTCTTACTTTTGAAATCATGACTATATAATAATATATAGGAAATCTGGACGAATTAAAATATCATATTTAAACGTATTTTAGGACTGGGCAACCCCCCCCCCTCCCGCTAATGGTTGATATGCCTTAAAACAAAAACAAACCTTCAAAATCGAATAACCACAGTGATCAACCCAGTGAATCATGTGATAATGATATGCATCTACATGTACATGTTGTGTAGAGGATTCTCATTTTGCATGGATGTTGTCTGTTCTACAGGTGGCGGCCATATTGAACACTTGTACAAGAGTAAAGAGTTATAGTCGGTGAAAGTACTTCCTAACTTCCGGCATAGCATTACTGGAAGCAGTGACAAGGCAAATCAGTTCCCTCTTTTTTTTTCTCTCACGCCTATATCTCCCCTGTGCATGTACTTCTTTTTATTATATTTTTCTGATCGTCCTTTTTTTAATATTCGTAAGCATTACATTAATCTTCGTTTGAACATGCATTATAATAATAATATAATGGCAATCTATAAAAGATTAATGCAAGCAACAGTAAATGTAGTCGCTAGTTCTGTCTTCTCCGCGCCAGCCTCTCGAACCAAAGGTTCTCAAGTCCTTCGCCACCTTTACTCAAGGCACGCCTCCATGCTGGTCTATCTTCGACTAGCCCCTCCCACACATTCACATCGATGCCAACAGCGATCAGGTCCCGTTTGGCCACGTCTTTAAAGCGCAGCACCAGGCGACTGTGGTTTCTTGTTCCATTTGCCAGTTCGCTGTAGAGGATATCCTTAGGGAGACGGCCATTGTGCATTCTGCGCAGGTGTCCAAGCCATCTCGATCGTTGGATCTTGAGTGTCTTTACTTTCAACCGACTACATGAAAGAGCATGGTTCAATAAATACCTCACTTCTCATACAAAAATGCCGCATCTACGAATGCTGTGTTCTGAGTATCCTACTGTATGGAGCAGAGACTTGGACCACGTATGCTCGTCACGAGAAAAGACTGAACATCTACCATCTCCGATGCTTACGACATATCATGGGCATCAATTGGTGGGATAGAATCATAAACGAAGAGGTGCTAAGGCGTGCCGGCAGCCGTTCCTTGTTCCAGACACTCAAGTTCCGACGATCGAGATAGCTTGAACACCTGCGCAGAATGCCCGATGGCCGTCTCCTAAATGAATATGCATTAGATATTCATAAATCCTACGAAAATTATAAAGGTTGTGTCCGTTTGTATTTCATTAAAGTTTTTAATTTTGATTGGTAAACAAGAATAAATTAATGCATCTTAAAAACGTACGTGTTATTTACATGACATTTTTTACTTGAAGCCATTTTTTTTTTCCATTCCATTACATTTTTTATTTAATAAACATTGAAAAGTTTTTTTTCGGTCCTACTCTAATTTAGAATTATTGAAATTAGTTTTATTTTTTAGAATTATTGAAAACACTTAAAAAAAATTCTTTTTTTAACTATTGGATATGTTTTCTCATGATCTTTGAAAATTCATTTTTATTTCAATAATTTTAATTTATATTTTCATAATGCTTATGAAAGTATAACTTAAAATTATATATATTTATAGAAATTCAAATAAAAATCTTATTTTTTTTAAAATTAAAACAAAAAATATTTTTATAATTTCATGAATATACATTTCTGATAAAATTTCAAATAAAATAAAAAACTCTTACTTTTTTAAAAATTTTGTTATTAAAAGTGCAAATAAAAACTAATTGTGTTATTTTTTTTTCTATAATTTTGATTAATTTCTATTGTATATTTTTCAATAATGTCATTTTTTTATATTTTATATTTTCGTCCAACAAATTGATTCATAACAGAAATAACAATAAGAGTGAAGAAACTGATTTGCTTTGTCACCGCTTCTGGTAACGATACACCGGAAGTTAGGAAGTATGTTAGCTGACTATAACCAAATAAAGTAGACTATTTGCCAAGTAGCTTGAATTTTTCTATTAAAATGTTTTACTCTTGTTTGCATCAAACAAGCCATATTGCCATATATGGACATAAGAGGTTACTAGTTAGGATCATGTCTACTGAGGACTATGTAAGGAGATGTGCAAGATATTTGTTCACATTATATTCAAATTCCCATTGTCAGCACAGTTGGGGGAGCAGGAAGGGAATCCAAAAGTTTAACAGCAAAAGCCCTATTAAAGTAGAATACTTTCCAGTATCTAGGGATCTCCACAGTGAAGAGGTGTGATTTTTGTTGTTAAACGGGTTTATCAGGAGTATTTAGATCAAAGGGACACAAGTGTAATGAGTTCATCATAGCACATTCCATTAAATACTTGTAAAACAGAGACAGTGATGCAACATTGTAGTGATGGGACAGAGATTGGAGCTTGGTTGATAGTACAGAACCTATTAGACTGGGTGACTTTTTTTTTTTTTACTTTGTCTAAGAAAAAGTTGCATAATAAAATTGGTTTGCACGCTCTGTATTTAATTTTGTGATTACTAGTGAATGAAAAGGAACATTGCAGTAAAACTATTTAACAAAGAAATGTCTTTTATAATATTTAGAAGAGAGAAAAAAAAAGTTTTACAACTTTCTAATATGAATAAAAACAATATTGAAATTACAGATATAGCTTTAGGGTGACATTTTTTTTTTTTAAATTTTACATGGAGATACTTTATCTGCATTGATCACTTAGCAAGATATGTTGCATTTTGAAGGTAAAAAAAAAGAAAAATTGAGAGAAAAGAAAACAATTTCCTGAAACAACATGATAATTCTAACTATTACATTACTTAAAATATACTAGCAGGGCCCGTTTCTTGGCGTAACCCAAGAGTATATAAAAAGATTACATTTCTTAAGTATATATAAAAGGATAATTTAACTGTAACTTTTATTCCTCATCTTTTATTTTATATATGTCATATATATATATATATATATATATATATATATATATATATATATGTTGCCGATATTAACAGTGTGAGATTCTAAGAAAGCAAGCCCTGTCATGAAAGTGCATCAGAAGCAGAGAAGCATCATTGAATTCCTAGCAAAAGTGCATTTGGCATCGTGATGACTATGTAGAAAAATAAATTCTGAAGCACAAAAGATTGCCCATTTTAATGGTACCACTCCTGTCTTCGTAGCTCTTCAACATTTTGAGTTAAAGAATAAGAGGCTTTACTTTTGGAATGCCCTTGTATATATCATCTTACACACACACACGTGTCAGATATATGTATTATAATAAAGTCGTATTCGTGTTTGTTTGTTTACTATTTGGTTAATATCCACAAAACAGACTTCAATATTGAAAACGGACTCAGATATAATTATTCCTGCATGATTTATATATATATACCATTTATTCAAAAGAAATCAACATTTTAGATTATCTCATTTGCATATTACATTAGAAAAATTTTGTTTTAATAATTAGCTCTAATTTTCTTAATGAAAATTACTAATAAAATATTGTTGGACATTCTAAGTCGAAAGTAAAGTCGGTCACTAAAGCTTACAGGCACTGATCATGTTATTATATGATCACTCTAGCCGTCTATATAAATGATATAAATGTTAATTTCAACGGTATTTCTCGTAGTTAACATTGGCTGTGTGGTCTGTTTCTTGCTAATGGAGTAAGAGATGGCTTTGTGGCTGGGTTTGAATCTCCCGACCGGCTGTAATCGTAACTCCCTGCATTGATGATTCATGATAGGATGAAACACTGTCTGTAGGTATAGAAAAATAATTATATATATATATATATATATATATATATATATATACACACACCGTACTTTGGAGTAATTGTGCCAACTAGCTAAAAGTACTCTTTTGGCAACCACACATATAAAGAGCACTATTTTTTCTGTTGGCGCAGTTACCTCTGGATTTAGCACAATTAATCTAAAGTACGGTGTGTGTGCGTGTGTGTGTGTGTATATATATATATATATATATATATATATTATGTGTGTGTATGAATACATCTACATATAAGTGGGAAGAGAGATAATATATGTATCTTCGAATACAGTTTAACATGACAGAACATGACAAGCAATCCATTTACTCATAAGCTCGAATATGACAAGCACATGTGTTTGTTTCTAATCTTCAGGCTTATATATATATGTACATATACACTAGCTGGACCCCCGGCGTTGCTCGGTCGTACAATACGCTTAAACATGATATTTTAATTTATGCAAATTGCATATGTATTATTATAGAATCAATCCTTTATTGAATATTATATATTATGAGGAATAATTTGCCCGGTGGACTAATTCACAAAAAAATAAATGAAAAAATAATAATGATAATGTTCATCAAATTCTGTCTGTGTTTGTTTACAATATCACAACAACTGATACTTGGGTTTGACGATGAATGCCCTCGAAAAGTCACTTTTGATTAATGTTGCCCGGTGGACTATTTCGCAAAAAAAGAAAATAAATAAATAAAATAAAATAAATAATAATGACAATTTAGTTCATTAAATTCCGCCTGTGTATGTTTACAATATCACGTCAGCTGACGATGAATAAATAACCTGGAAACTCACATCTGATTAATGTTTAGTTTGAAAATATGCAAACAAGGAAATGATTTGCAGCGATTTTAAATGGTACCTATTCTTTTATTGTAAATTGAATTCATTGATAAGAAAAATTAAAATAAAATTCTGAGGTACACCCAGGCTGGAACATGGGATCATTCGATTTGTAGTTGAATGCTTTACCACTGAGCTATATTTCCCGATGTCAACAAATCTATTTTTTTCTAAGAAGAAATTATTTAAGATTTTATTATCTCCCTTGCCGGTGCAACCTAAATTAATTCCCTGTAAAAAAAATTTTTTTTTTTTTTATCTATAAGGAAGAAAGACTATTTTTAGCATCGAGTTTTTTCGATTTTTGATACTTATCGGATATATATTTGTTGAAAAAATTTTGCCTAGCAAACTCCTCGGTCAGTTTTGGCCTATAGACATGAAACTTCATATATAGGGTATCTAAACACATACGAAACTTTATATTTGGGTTTTAGCCGAGGAAAATCAATGCAAAAGTGTGAAAATTTGAAAAATGTAATTTGCAAGGTGAAGGTGGAACAACAGCATTATAAATGTGCATGGGTAACGTAATAGCTATTGGTTCATGTTTTAATTTTTAGCCTTACAGCACACATGTTTTCATAGCTCAGGCATTAACGTCAAAGGAAAAAGTTAATCATAAGCTAAACGTTTTGGTTTTGATTCACGGTTTTAACGCACAAGTCTGAATTAATGAAAATATCATGTTCAAGCGTATTTTACGACAAGGCAATTCTGGGCGGCCTTATAGTGTGTGTGTGTGTGTGTGTGTGTGTATATATATATATATATATATATATATATATATATATATATATATATATAGTGTGTGTGTGTGTGTGTGTGTGTAGGTGTATTTGCCTGTGAATTTCTGGTGCTTGTAATAAGCTAATTATTTTTTTTTCAAAATGGATCGGAATACGATATTTTTAGACAAACTAATTTTTTATAATAAGCGATTGATAACCTTATCTGCAGTTATGATGAGTCTACGTTGCAATCTAATGCATATTTTGGTTGTAGCGACCAAAGCGAGTCGTATCACATCTGTTTCCTCTTAAGCTGTGTCTATGCATAAGTGAATTCCTGTCGGATAGACAATGAAAAGAGAAAACGTCTAAATCATGTCGAGCGCTTTCAGCTGCACATTTCAGTTGTGATCAAAATGATTTCGACATTCTTTGCTTCTTCACGTCGGCTGTTGTTCGCTTGTGCATGCAGGACGAGAAAAGATTAGAAACAAACACATGTGCTTGTCATATTCGAGCTTATGAGTAAATGGATTGCTTGTCATGTTCTGCCATGTTAAACTGTATTCGAAGATACATATATTATCTCTCTTCCCACTTATATGTAGATGTATTTATAAATGACACACACACACACATAGATATACATATAAAATATATGACGTGTGTGTGTGTATATATATATATATATATATATATATATATATATGACACACACATATAAATAAATATATATATATATATATATATATATATCACACACACACATAAATATATATATCACACACCATACTTTAGATTAATTGTGCTAAATCAAAGAGTTTTATATTTATATAGATGCACATATTTAACTTTATGTAAATAGAGACATAAATTTGCCCCGTTACAGAAAAAGTTAGCAAATATGGCCTTTTTCTAGTTCTTGTCTGAGGAATTAATTTTACCAGATCTAGGACGAGTATTTTAACTAATTATGAACTATTTTTGATATTTATGTATGACAGATTTAGGCACGACACCTGCTCCTGCTTCTTCCCTATTCGTGCGACTTAGGCACATAATTCGAGCAATCGAAGCAGATAAAAAACAGAGTTTTTCATAAGAGCAGAATTCAGAAATTAATGCACGTTTAGCCTTTAAAATACTCTGACGACACAACAAAATGAAGATGTTTAAAACAGAAGAGAAAGTGTGTGTGCTTTGTTGAGATAAGAGTTAAAATTCTAAAAGATAGACATCTTTTTTTCTTTTTTTTTAAGGGTGGTGGGTGCTGAAGGACAGAGCAGGTACTGTGACATTCCCTTTGTCTTTGAAGACACGGAAGTGAGTCTGAATTGAATTGAAAAAAAAAAAAAAAATACAATCGTTATAAAATCTTGTCTTAAAAACAAAAAAGTCTTCATGGTTTGAAGATAACAAAACAGGTGAGAAACGATCCTATCAAATAATGTTTGATCACAGGTTCACAGAAGTTGTTCGCACCTCAAAGACTCTTTCATTACGTTTCCTGAATTTTTTAGATGAAGATTGATTATCCGTATTATTTCGACTCTTTGGACGACTGTTCTCATCTCGAATGTTATTTTCGCAACGTTTCACTCCACATAACTGCCAACCTGTCATCTGGCATCAATTGAAATGAATGGCTCTCATCTTAGGGAGGCTCCATGCTTCTGGCTTGACCTTTACTCCTGATCTGAAATGGAACATGTACATTAAATCCGTTGTAAAGGTCGCTGGAAAAATAGTGGGATCCTTCTACCGCTCCAGTAGATATCTCACTGCTAATGCAATTCTCTACCTATATAAGAGCCAAGTACATCCAAGGATGGAGTACAGTTGCCACATATGGACAGGAGCTCCTAGAAAGTCCTTATCTTGCCTTGACAGAGTTCAAAATAGACTTTGTAGTCTATTGGGGGGGGATGCCCTTTTCTCTTCCCTGCAACTTCTTTCCCACAGAAGAGACGTCGCGAGCCTGTCTCTACTTTATCGTTATTTCCATGGAAAGCGCTCGTCTGAGCTCCAATCCATGGTCCCACCTTGCCAAACTTTCATGAAAAACAATCGTCTGGCTGAAACTACTATCAATAATTTCCCCCACTCTTTATCTGTGCCTAAACCTAAACGTAGATTCCATGAACCAAGCTTCTTTCTTAGAACTCCACGCCTGTGGAACTCTCTTCTGTTTTCCTGCTTTCTAGCTGATCACAATTTGGTTGTCCACAAATTCTTGATGAGTTGTTCTCCTTAAGTAAATCCAATTTACCAAATTTCCACTACTAACGATTACTACGATATTGTCCCGTTGACTACTGTACACTCATTAACCCTTATCCTCGAGTGGCCTCCAGGCCTTGATAAGTGGTAACTCCTTGATTAAAAAAAAAAAAAAAAACCTTCTCCAGGTGTAGCTTGTCAAACTCGGGAATATTTGTCTTTCTTGAAATTCTGTGTAGATCCTAAACCCGACAGAAAGATTCCCAAGTTTGAAAAGATACACCTGAAGGAGATCGGAGGTTACATCGACCGAAACGTTGTGAAAATAACACTCAAGATGAGAACAGCAGTCCGGAGAATCGAAATAATACAAACTCTTTCCTTCATCTAATCTGGCTCACAATAGATTCATATACCAAGCTGAAGAAAGTATTTCATATCATCTTTATGAATTTGCAAACTTGTGTCTAAATTAAAAGAAATAGGTGTCCAAGTTTTTTTTTTTTTTTTACCGAGTTCAGAATTTTTCATTTGTAAATCGCGTTTGGAGAAAAATATTCTTTGTAAGAGATATTATGAAAATCTTTGAAAAAATTCAAATACCATAAATTTTTAGGAACTTTTAATATTATTAGAAATCAATTAATAAAATATCTTCAATTTTCAGTTTCTTTAAATTATTTTCAAAAGGTTTACAGGAGGGAAGGCAAAATATTTGTACCACCTAATGTGGTCTATATTTAGTTTAATTTAATTGAATGCAAAAGGGACAAGAGAATATCTTCGATTTTTATCAAAGTTTAACAATGAGTATTGGGCATCAATTAATAAATATTTCTTACATGTCAGGGCTTTTCCAACTATTTTAAAGGGATTTCAGGGTCATAATATAGGCACAAACTCATTTAAAATTCAACTATTCCACATTAGATCCACAAATGTGTAATTTAAATTTTTTCTTAAGTCTTTTTAAATCTAAAGTTTGAGATGTTTTCTAGACTCCAAATCACGCAATGGATGTGGATTTAAATAAGAATAAGGATTCTAGATGTAAGATTTAGTATAATCTATATATTTATACAAGTGAAAACGTGTGTGTGTGTCTGTCTGTCGGTCTGTTTGTCTGTGTGTGTACATTTCCCTACAAAATAACTTTGTCGATTTTCGGTCTACAGACTCGAAATTTGACATTCGAGGTATTGAGATTTGGGAAAATATTTTTAATTTAGTTTCGGTCAGAAATTTTGCTGTTAAGGGGTCAAAGTTCAACGATTTGACCTTTGAAAACTCTACCAAACTCCTCTGCCAATTTTGGGTCTAAACACTTGAAATTTTAGATATAGGTTACTTGGACATGGATCTAACTTTATAATTTGATTTGAGCCTAAAACAATAAATGTTAAGGGGTCAAAATTAGGGTCAAAGTTAAAATAAAATTGACCTCTGTGGTCTCTATTAAATTACTCAGCCGATGTTTGGTCTAAACATTTGAAATTTTACATAAAGTGTATTCAGACATAGGGCAAGCTTTTTAATCAGTTTTTGGCCGAAAAGTTGGCTACCAAAGGGTCAAAGTTCAAAAGATTTGACCTTTGCGATCTTTAGCAAACTATTACATTTGAAATTTTACATAAAGGGTATTCAGACATGCAGCAAGCTTTTTAATCAGTTCTTGGGCGAAATTTTCGCTGCCAAGAGGTCAGAGTTGAAAGAGTTGACCTTTGTAGGCTCTACCAAATTCCTCTGCCAATTTTGGGTCTAAACATTTGAGATTTTAGATGTAGGTTACTTGGACATGAGTCAAACTTTTTAATTTCATTTGAGCCCAAAACAATAAATGTTAAGGGGTAAAAATTGGGGCCAAAGTTTAAAAAAATTTGACCACTGCTGCCTCTACAAACTTTTCTCTATGTTAGTTAAGGAAGTTTATTATATAGAAAGGCATGACGGTACATATGCACATAAAGTTATGAACCGTAAATAGAGCCCGAGCAAAGTTACATAAATATTTAATCTTTGTAGAAAGGTTATAAAACTGGCACAAAACATCTGTTAAAAGAATTAAATTTATCTAATTCTTCTAGAAAATAAATTAAAAATAAATCAAAGAAAATATTTTTATTATACAAATATGTGGTTTGTTTCAAATACAATTTCAGGCATATGGGTCTCAGGCTTGCGCATATATGGTGTAATCAAAAGGTCTAATTTTCACAGATTCTATGCATTAAAGTAGGTTGTATTTTGGCGATAACATGTTGAATGTTTTTTTTTTTACCCAAGTGGTCTATTGTGTCTAGTTCACCGGCAGATATATGAGACTTTACATGTTATAAAAAAGAAAATCTAATGGGGTTAAATAATATGGACGAATAGACCAGTTGATAGGTTCATTTCGTGAAATTATCTGTTTATTAAATGTTTCTCCCAGTAAACTGATCGTATCATTTATAATTTGCAAATGATGCTCGAATATCATTCTCTTCATTGAAAATTGCCAAACCAAATCGAACTTATACTTCACCAACATCTGAAGGAAGGCGTGCCAAGCATTACCATCGCCATGGTACGTAAGAAAAAATAAAAGAAAAAAAAATGTATTTTTCTGATGAAGATTCTGTCATAAATCAAAATATTAAATTTAATTTTAATAAAGAAATTTCATATTTCATAAGCAATGTTTCTGACAAACGGGGAAGAATTGCCGTTTTCTGCGTCCGTTGTTGTTTTGAATGAGTGACATGTACAGATTATTAATCATCTCATAGTATTCATCATATATATATATATATATATATATATATATATATACACATATATATGATGAATACTATGAGATGATTAATATACAGTATATATACACACTGTTAAGAATTGTAAGTGTAAACTGAATTAAAGGAATAAATTGTAAGATGGTCGACATCGTGAAACTTGAAAAATAGACTTTTGCCATTTATTCATTATATTGCTCTGTAATTACATTGAACTTCTTAAATAAGGATTGGTATATATAAGAATAAATAAGAATATATCCACAGAAATAAATAAATAAATAAATTATATATATATATATATATATATATAACTTGCAGGAGGCATTTAATATTCTAGTGTAGTTGTTTTCTGTTATTCTTTTTAACTTATAAGACATTAATTCTAAAATTGTTTGAATTGAAACGCAAAGAAATAGTTTTAATTGTCTAATTTGCTTATAAATTATATTTTTTATAATAAAACATTAGCACATTTTATATAGTCAAATTGGAAAAGACAATTAATTAAAAAAAATATTCATTAAAAAATAAATAAAAAACAAATGTAAAGAAATCTTAATCGCATTTATGTTTTCTTTTGTTAGAGAGTTACAAATCTTGGGTCGTTTTGCGGAAACGGAAATGGATTGTCGCATTTGTTAAAATAACTGTAGGCATGATGAAATAAAATCAATTTAAATTTACAGAATTTGTTTGCAAATTAATTGCAATTATTTTATGATAATTTGATATTAATTATTCTTAATAACTTGAGGACAAAAATATTTAAAAGCAATTTACAGGGTAAAAATAGGAAAAAAGGTTGGGTTAATTTAAAAAATTTTCTTTTTTTTTACTTTATTTGCAGAAGTTCAGAATTTTTTTTTTCTTTATTTTACTTGTTTGATACAAAAATTGAAAGCAAGAATTCATAATCTCAAAAAAAGCAAACTGATATCACTTACTAAAATCTTTATTATTCTGTGGTGCAATCCCTCACCTTGGTTGAAGCTATTTTGGACAAGGATAATGTCTTTCGGCATTGGCAAGAACAACACCAACAGTTAATACGAATTGTTTATAAAAGTTTTAGTGAAGGAAAAAAATTAAGGGCATATATATGGAACATGTATATTAAAATTGAAATCCATGAAACATTGAGAGAATAGAAGAAACAACAAAACGGCTGGACCGATAAGCTAACGGAACCTTTTAAACATGTGAGGAATGAACTGACAACAAAACATACACAGATTATCATACCCCAAAACTTACAGAAACAAATGATGGCAGCCGTACTGTACGGATGGAGCAGAGTTCCGCTCCAGTTTCAGCAAGCAGTTGTATAAGAAGGATATTTGAAACTCACCCTCCGCATGAGGCAAACATGAAGCCTCTAACTTTAGTCTCTTTCAAGCCTAAATAATTAGGCACATTATTATTTAAGTCCGTTAGATGTTGAGACACTTGTAGTCTGTCTAAACTGTACGAACGAACTCACTAAATCAAGATGGCCGACTCCTATTTATATCACCACAAGCAAGGGAGGTAACCATGTAACTGAAGCAAGGGAGGTAACCAATGTCTACATTAACATTGCTGCTGTCCTCAAGTGAATAATTTATTTCTGATTTAACAAGTCCCTTAGAAGCTCAGACGAAGCTCCTGCCTTGGTCAAACAATCAGACACCTGATCACAACCCCTGATCCATTCTATCTGTATCTCTCCTCTACTCTTCATTTCCTTCAGCCTTGCTACATCTATTCTCAATCGTCGATCGCTTACCAGATTGTTGGAATTCAATGTCTCCACAAGTGATGCATTATCTGTCTTGCAGAGAACGTCTGGCAATTTAGATAACTGAAATACCTCTTGTATCATAACCGCAGTCAAAACACCAGCATCAGCTCCCTCATTCAGAGCAAGAGTCTCTGAGGCCAATGGGCTTTTTGTCACTCTGTCCAATTTCTTTGACGCCCAACACATGGGGGCCATTTTGTCAGTACTTCCTCCAATAAAGACAACAAAACCACCCTGTGAAGATCCATCTTCCAGACTGGCATAAGAGGCATCAGTATAACACAAAATGTGTAAATCTGAGGGCTTTCCCAATTTTGGAAATGTTATAGAACCCTTCTTGGATTTCAATTTTGATAAGGCTTTATTCGCCTCAAATAAGGCTTTTACTTTGGGATGCTTTCCAGTGTTGCTCATTTTACACACATCAAAAGCTATATCAGGGCGTGTTTGAGTTGAAACCCACATCATCTGACCTGCAAGTCTCTTCAACTCATGCTTTTCTTCTTCATTCAGTTCATCATTTTTCCTCAGTATCCTCCCTTTGCTTATTTCTATTGGAGATATGGAAGATACATATAGATCTTGTTCTACAGTGATCCCATTTTCCTGTTGATTAACATTCAGTCCAACATATTTGAATGTTCCACTTTCATGAGATCCCACCTTAAATTTTTCTTTCAATGTTGCAATCACATCCCTTTCAAACTCTGTGTTTCCACAGAAAACAAAATCATCCACGTGCATAGCAAGAATTCCAGTCAAATTTCCTTTAATATCATGCCACAAAAACAATGCATTATCATAAGCACTTGCTACTCCTTTTAATTCAATCAAAGCCTGAGTAACTCTCTTGTACCATGCCCGTGGAGCATCATTCAATCCATAGATGCATCTTTTTAATTTCCACACTTGAGATTTAGGACAAACATCAGATGGTGGCCTCAGGTACACATCTCTCTCTAAAATACCACCTTGCAAAAAGGCTGAGGTAAAATCTATGGTCTGCAGCATCCAATTCTTTATTGATGCGGTTAGCATGACCATTCGCATAGCTTCACGGCTACATGTTGGGGAGTCCGTTTTCAGATTACTATTTTCTTCATAGCCTCGTGCTACAAGGCGAGCTTTCATTGTTTTCTGATTATCCTTGAATTTTTCAGTAATCACCCATCTTGTGGATATTGTTTTTTGACCTGTGTATGGCACACATTCAAATACTTCATAGGTGTTCATGTTTTTTATTTCTTTATGCTTGGCATCCATTACAGCTTTCGACTGCTCTTGTTCAGCGGTGAGCAGGACTACATTTTCCTGTTCAGTATATTGGGGCACTTCTCTCCAATGATCAATATGATTCCAGTTGATACAAACTTGATCCTCGTTTTCATCCTCAGGTTCTATATTGATCCAATGACTATATTTGCCAGTTGATTTAGGCTGTACTGACATAACCTTTCCTTTCTTCCACTCCCCACTTCCATTTATTTTATAAGTTATGGTCTTATTTCGGCCAGGTTTTTCAGTCTTATCTCTTAAACTGGTAGAACTATCAACAACTTCTTCTCTGTCTATATCTTCACTTTCTACCACTTGATTCTGCAACTCCTCCTCCTCAACTGAAAGGTATTCATTCTTCCCTTCTGTAGTGTTTCCCAGCATTTCAGCTTTTTTTGTTCTTTTTTCGTTGTTTTTATTCACTTTCATCAATTGGCATGGATGCATCCTATAAAATGCTCCGCCATGTCTGATTAAGACAAACTGGCCTTCTCTGCCTAACACTTTTGCTGGACCACGCCATCCTTTAAAACCCTGCCTCCGATAATAGATTTGGTCTCCGGTAGCATAATCTTCATCAGCATAAGTTCTGACAGACCTAAGACCTGAGAGCTCTCCTAATTCTCTCACTGGACTCAGCTTCCAAAAAGTTTCTCCTTGCACTATGGAGAGCATTTAAATTTTTTCTCACCATGTCACTTGTAGTAGAGGACTCCATAGCAGGTAACTGGTCTGTCAGAATTGAGGGTGTATTTACATTGAAACCGAATACAAGTTCATTTGGACTGTGTCCAGAGTAATTGAGGAGGGCATTTTTTGCACAAATAGCCCATGCCAAGGCAATTTCAGGTTCACACTTCTCATCGTCAATTGTTTTTTTCATTGCCTCAGCAACTATCAAATTATGACGTTCTACAGTACCGTTGCTGAATGGACTTTCTGCGGCAGTAGTACAGGTCTCTATGTTGAGTTTTTCATTCATCTGTCTATAGTGTTCGTTGTTGAATTCACCCCCATTATCACTCAGAAAACGAACAGGAGATCCGAAATAGGTAATCCACATCATAAAGATGTTTTTGATGATCTCCTCCTTCTTCTTTGTTTTGATCAATGTTGCCGCTGAATACCTGGTAGCGGCATCAATGAGATGTAGTATCCACACCTCATTGTGGATGAACTCTTTCAAATCCATGCAAACTGTGTGATTAAATCTATTGCCAAGAGGCAATCCCACAACCGGTCGCAGTGGAGTTTTTTTAAATCTAAGGCAAATTTGACAGTTTTCACAAACCTCCTCAATCGCCTTTATAAATTCCTTGTCATTGAATTTGCCACTTTTTTTAACCAAGGAAACAAGTTTTTCCTTCGAGGCATGAGCAAACTGTCGATGAAGTTTTTCTGCTTTTTTTTTTTTTTCTGTGAAAGAACACTGACCAAAATTCTGAACATGTAATACAATGTTCTTAGTACCACTATGATCCAACAACTTATTTGTTAAGGGGAGACAATAGTGCCCTGAAGTTGTGGTCTTTAGTTCAATACATTTATCAAAAATCCAGCACATATCTTTCCGGAAATCTAGCACTATTCCTGCTGTCTTCATTGATTTGTGACTTAATAGAAGAGGCAAGTCGTTTTTCACAATATCTGCTTCGATATAAACTCTTATACCTCCGAGTGTAACCGGAAATTTAGCAACTTTAATTGCTGTGACAGCCACTCCATCATCAAAACAAAAACTCCGGTCTGAGTTCGTATACTTCACTAGTTGCAGGTCACTTTCATTTAAAGTATCTAAATAAACATCAAGCCACACTTCGCCAGCCAGTGTGCGAGTACAAGCAGAATCCAAGACTGCCATTCCAAATGTTTCCTTTACAAGATTTGAGATTTTTTCATTTGTACTGTTCAAATAAATATTTTCTTGAATGAACAACGTAATGTGTATTTGTTCTGTCGCTTCCGTAAACCTGGGCGTATTTCTAGGACACTCTCTAATTAGATGGTTCGGAGACTGACATTTGTAACACAACAACACGTTTCCACTTCGGTCACATGGATTAGATTGTCCTCGACGAAAACGCCTTTTGTTGTTACCCGGTTTAGAATAATTATAGTTGACGATTTCGGGCTCTGATTTCACTGCCGGTACATTTTCATCACGATAAATGTCACCAAATACTTTCTTTATCGATTCCTTCATGTTTTGATACGTCAAAACAGAACACGTTGTCCGCGCTAATTTTTCGTTCTCTTCCGATATGTTAACCGCGTTCAAAACAAGAAAAGCTTGCACTCCTTCCGGTAGAATAATGTAGAATTTTTTTAATCTTTGGCACAAAAACTCATAACGAACAAGAAAGTCATTTATACTGGTACCTGACGATCTTTTATAAGTGTAAAATTCCTTAAAAGTCATGTAAGCGCGCGTGTGTTCATCCTTTAAATATATGTCATCCAGTTTCTTTATTAAGATCTTCAAGCCATCTCGTCCGCCGATGTCACTTGTTGGCAATTCACGGACACATTCCCTAATATTCGGTGGTAGCGTCAAAAACACTGCTGGCCCTTTTTTTTCCTCAGAAAGATCCGTGAACAACGACCACATTTCAACGTCTTGTTTCCAGTTCTCGTAAACATCCTCCCCCTCCAACAATGGAGGTTGTTTGTTCGAAGTTGCCATATCCGATATCCGATCTGTCTAGTGCTACAGACAAGCTGTACAAAAAAAAAAAAAAATTTTTTTTTTTTTTTTTTTTCGTTTTGTCGCACACAGAGGGATATCTCTGCTACCATTTGTTGAGACACTTGTAGTCTGTCTAAACTGTACGAACGAACTCACTAAATCAAGATGGCCGACTCCTATTTATATCACCACAAGCAAGGGAGGTAACCATGTAACTGAAGCAAGGGAGGTAACCAATGTCTACATTAACACGTTAGAGACTTCCATTTTGGTCTGAATTGCCGAGCTGACATGAACATTTATTATAAACTTCTGCACTATCCTCTCTGTGCGAGGACTGATTTTTTTTTTACATCAGAAGGCATCATATCGGCCCCTTCAACATCTGCAAACTCATATTTTCGAAGACAGATGAACCAGCGAGTAGTTCCTATTGAAGATTCAAAGACTATCATCTTTCGCGGTTGTTAACAGCTGTGTTTACAGAGGCAAAAATGGGCATTCCTTTTTTGCAACAGAGGATCAAATGAAATTTGTATTGAATTTGAAGGTAGGCTTTTGTTGTGTTTGTTTTATTTTTAATATATATAATTTATATAAAAAGCAGTTCGATAAATATCTAACAACTATTTTCGTTACTAAATGTTTTTTGCACGAAACACATTCGGGACTAATGAAAACAAAACTCAGAACTAAAGTACGGTGGCCCAATATAGACAAAAGTTTAGAGGCTGCCATAAGCCGATGTGTCCCATGCACAACATTAGACCTAAAGCAAAACCATATTGTCAAAATGGAAGGCTCCTGGGGAAATACTCTACATAGACATCTGAGTTTTTCTCTAGCGGGAATTATGTAATTGCAATGATCAATGTGGAACAAAGATTGTCTGAGACATTTGTTATCAACTCCACCAGAGCTGATACAATCATATCAACAATTCAAAATTTATTTCTATACATATGGCATTCCAGCGATCATCGTATCAAATAATGAACCCTAGTTCATATCATCAGTTTCAACACTTCTGCAAACAATGGGATATCCAACATCGAAAGGTAACCCCTTATCATCCCCAAGCTAATGGAGAGATTGAGCGGATCTTTGCAACCGTGTTGAAAGCTATTCAAGCGATGAATACAGAAGAAAAAGACTGAACAAAACATCTAGGAAAATTCCTAATGTATTACTGAAATAATCCACATGCGATGACGGGAGAAACTCCAGCTAAGCTCCTCATGGCCAGAGAACATCAACATATCAGGATTAAAAAAGAGGCCTGAAAAATAAGTCTGAAGAATAGCACGGCAAGACCACACACAAACGCACACACACAAAAAAAAGAAGACAGATTGAAAAATCGCACGGATAAAAAAAAAATAAAGCTAAACAAACGTAGAAAGCGAGGATGTCATACTACTTAAACAATGTAAACACAATAAGCTAACACCAGCTTACCACCCAACAGCATGGAGAATAGAAGAACACAGAAGCGAATCTGCAATTATAACGCGAGGTGACAAACTTATTTTATGACACACATAACAAATGAAAAGAATCCCCAAAGACAGGACTCGCCAACAACCAAGGGGATGAAGACTTCCGTTCAACGACAACGACTTCCGTTCAACGACAACCTTGAGGGTGGGGGGCAGAATGATATGGAACATGAGAGAGAAAGAGAAAAGGAGGAGAAGAAGAAGCGGATCAAACAAAACGCCACATGAGAAAATCGCTAAGGTATGCAAGCAGGGGTTCGAAAAAAAAAAAAAAAAAAGAGGGAAACAATCTGAATGCAAAAGAATGAAGCAGATGCGCCGTAAGTATAAGTAAAATATATATATATATATATATGTCTATCTATAAAAGTGAGAATGTGTGTGTGAGGGCACTTCTCAACCTATATACTCAACAAATTTTTGATCTACAGACTTGATATTTGGCATATAAGGTATTCAGACATGTGGAAAACTTTTTAATCGATTTTCATCCAGTAAAAAAAGGACTAGTATGGGGACAAAATTGAAAAAATTCGTACTTGGGGGTGAGCATCGGATTTTTATCTGTTTGTTAACTGTTTCACGGGGTTTGAAATGCTTTTTAAAGATCGTGTCAGGCTGGTCTAATGTTTACCATACTTGATTCATTGTCTTTAGGTTTTGGTTTCGATCTCAACTCGAATATTTTTTTATTTTTACCTTTTCTTTTCTGTTTTTTTTTACACAGGAATCACCACTTATCAAGACCCGAAGGTCACTCAAGGATAAGGGTTAATGGGTATACACTAGTCAATGTAATTATAGCGTAGTAAACATAATGAACCGTCCCCCTAAATAATCCAATTTAGAAAATTCCATATGTTCTTAAGAACTTGTTTACATTGGACTTGAAGACAATCAGACTGTAATCAGCTGGAAAGCAGGCAATCAGAAGAGAGTTCCAAAGGCGTGCAGTTCTAAGAAAGAAGCTGTTATCATGGAATCTGCATATGAAGAAGTGCACTGCTTAGGAAAAAACAATAGTCGCATGCACGTCTCACTTTCCATTTTTTTTTTTACTTCATCTTTTTTTTTTTTTTAAAAGGAATTAAGCATTACGTTTAATACTGGGTAACGCCAGGTACATTTTCTAGTATGTATATATTGTATGTATGTGTATGTATACATATCCTTGTACGGGTCACTAAATGTGGAGCGATGATGCTTATGTAAAAGGAGAAAAATCTTTTAAAAAAACTCCAGGAGACCTAATTTCTATCAATAAATGTATTGTTAAAAATAAAAAAAAGTATTTACACCCATATATATATATATATATATATATATATATATATATATATATATATACACTAGCAGGCTGTCCAGCATTGCCCAGTCGTAAGATACGCTTAAATATGATATTTTAATTCATGCAGAGTACGTATTTATCATTATAGAGACAATTCACTATCAATTATTATATTGAACCTAATATATAGTAGTGAGATCAAAACGTGTGTGTGTGTGTGTGTGTGAGACAGGAGTGCCATCAGCTAGAATCGAAACCAAAACATACAACTCTCCATCCTCACATATATATATAATGGACTCTGAAGTTGTTCGAAAATCCACACAGGTGATTTGTTTATAGTGGTGAAGGCTTTGTGTAGAACCAATCGTCCTGTCTTTCTCCTAGGCATATTTGTTGTCTGAAGGGTCGAGCTTTAAAACGATACTGATCTTGTGAAAATCCGTCGTCTCTGTCGAAAGTTTTAGGCAGACATGCAAACATACATTTATATATTGGTAGCTCAAATTTTCGACTCAAACTGATTAAAAAGCTTGCCCTATCTTTGAATACTCTTTAAGTAAAATTTCAAACGTTTAGACCAGAAATTGTCTGAGTGATTTGGTAGAGACTGCAGAGGTCAAATTTTTGTAAACTTTGACCCCTATTATGACCCCTTAATATTTATTGTTTTAGGCTCAAATCAAGTTATTAAGTTAGATCCATGACCAAGGAACCTATATCTAAAATTTCAATTGTTTAGACCCAAAATTGGCGGAGGAGTTTGCTGGAATTTTCAAAGGTTAAATCATTAAACGTTAACCTCTTAACAGCCAAATTTCTGGCCGAAAACTGATTACAAAGATTTTTCCAAATCTCATTACCCTGTATATCAAATTTCGAGTCTGTAGACTGAAAATTGACAGAGTGCTTGTGTAGGGAAATGTACACAGACAGATACTTTCACACACACACATACACACACACACACACACACACAATATATATATATATATATATATATATAAATATACTAGAAGATATACTCGGCGTACATAATATACAAATCACTTTTTGTGAGTAAAAGAAAATTCACATGTCTGAATATCCTATATACCGAATTTCGTAGATCAAAAATTCTTTGAGTATATAGGTTGAAAAGTGTCCTCACACACACATTTTCACTTTTATATATATGTATATGTATATATATATATATATATATATATATATATATATATATATATATACACACACACACACACACACACACACACACACTGAGTCATAGAAATTTTCAGGTTGATATCTGGGGGAATTAATTTACTGGGAGAGATGCACCTTCAGTCTTCATCAAGACATGTATCCAGGAGAAGGATGTAAAAACCTGTGCTTTACTGTATACTCTGACCCATGGCAGTCGTCTGCATCGACAAAAGTTAGCAGTAATACCAAAAAAGTGTGGTTGGTTCTACACAAAGCCTTCACCACTATAAACAAATCATCTGTGTGGATTTCTGAGTAGAAGCTCATACGTCGAAATCGACAGGAGAGTCCATCATCTATAAATTCACCTGTCATCCCGTTTTTTAAAAGATGGAATCGCCCGATCGTTGAGGACAAAATACAAAAAAAAAAGCAGGAAAGCAAGCAAGGTCCAGAAAGTTTATATATATATATATATATATATATATATATATATATATATATATATATATGAGAGAGAGAGAGAGACTGTGTTCAAAAACAGCCTACAGAAAATGGACTGTGATTGATGAAAGTATGGTAGGTTATGAAAAGGAGGGAGGTTGTAAAGAGATAGGTTTTGATACTCAAAAATTTTACCCTAAGCAAAATATGATGAAAGTAAAGATAATTTTTGCGACCATATATATTTTATATCAACTTTGTTTTCATTTGTAGCCAAGAGTGACCAACAAAATGATGTTTCCTTACAAAGAGAAAATGTTATATATATAATAATATAAATATACAAGAAATAAATGTTACCATAGTCAATAAAAGTTACTTCTATGGTAGAAAAGTTCATTGGTTTGTATTTTTAAGTAGTTTGTAAAAAAAAAATATTTTTTTTTTTAATTCACGAACCGGTTTTAAAAACAAAAATCAAAATGGCAGCGACTTTGAAATGGAGAGCCCCGTTTTCAGTTTGAAGAAGAGGCAGCTGAGCATTGTGTTAACAATTTAAGAGAGTTCCATCAAGGAATATTTATAAACATATTTTCCGTTATTTCGTGCATGAGGAATATTCGATTATGGCATGTGTAGTTTATATAAAAATTCATTTAAATAGTTATGGCCTCAAATTTCGTTTTAATTTCGATCCGCTGAAATTATTTCAAGTAAAGAGCATTAAAAACTATTTCAAAACAAAAAAATCACATGGAACTGAACTTTTATTGATTATGGTAACATTTATTTCTTGTTTATTTATTTTTTCGGGTAGTCGTTTGTTGGCTTTTCTGCTAAACACTTTTACTAAATAATAGCGACAAAATATCGAAAAACAAAGAAACAAAAACAGTTTTGAAAAATAATGAAGCTTTACTTACTTTAGTAAAATAATCCGAAACAGTAAAATGGGATATTAAAAAAGGAAACACGTAATTACTTTAGTTCTTTAAAGCAAAGAATCGATATAAATATGAATAAGAAGAAAATGGCGCCCTTTTCAAGCAGAACAGCTTCGTTTCAGTTTTACAGTATTGAACAGTGTAGTATTGCGCCGTCGGATTCAGGGTTGTACTATTGTAATGTAAAGAACATGCAGAAAGGGTTGTAATCAACTGAATTCCTTCTAGTACACTGACAAAAAAAAGCTTAAACAGATATTTGAATAAAAATAAAAAGGTTATGTAAATGTTTCTTAAAGACACGTAATCACGTGAGCAGGATTTTTTCCTTTTTTTGACACGATAACAAGTAACGTTTTTATTTTTTATCATTTATTTATTTATCTATTTTCGAAAGAGTGCCACGTGCAAGTGGAGAAAGAAAAAAACAGAGTTATGCAAAATTTGTGCTGAGAATTGTCTAAAGTTCCGACTTTTTTTACCTTTCACTTTAATAAGAACGTGAATTTATGAGGTGAATTTATTCAACACAATATCATTCAACTCAAAAAAGTAAATAAAAGCTAACGTGAATTAAGATTAAAGTTAAAGTGTTATTGTGGACCCTCACCCCTTTTAAAAAACTTATATATATATATATATATATATATATATATATATATATATTTGTAGTCATCGACATACAGTCCTGTTTCGTTGTATCACAACTCATCAGTGCCGCTAGACTAGCATCTCTCCCAAGCCAAGGATTGAACCAAGAACCGTCGTGTTGACAGTCGGCAGTTCTCCCACTCGACCAAGGAATCGACGCCCATAAATAACTCGTCAGAATGTCTATTTAAATAGACACCCGCCACCACTTTTATAGTGCTCAAAATATATATATAATATAAAGCTGAACGTGTGTGTGTCTGGTCACGAATAGGCTCCTATATGGTTGACTATTTAAAAAAAAAAACTGATTACATATGATAGAAGATGCATCGAGGATCAGGAATGGGTATGTTTGATCTGGCAGAACGGTGGTTCATAAAAATTGTGGCGTCTGCGATCGCACCTGGCCCCCAAAGTATGGAAATAAAAAATGAAAAAAAAAAACCGTTTACAAGGGTTTTTGATACAGATGTACATAATAATACTTTGATAAGTATGTTTCAACTTAAATAGGGATGGTATAATAAAATTGTGGGGTCTGCGCACGCGCCTGTACTCCATGGAAATATGTCACAAAGTTTAACAAAAATTTTTCATATCTATTTGCGTAAGTATATTTTGATAATTATGTTTCAGTTTGAAGAAATATGGTATAATAAAATTATTGGGTGTTCATTCGCGCCTGACCTCCATAGAATGTAAATATGTCACAAAGTTTAACAAGGTTTTTTAATATAGATCCACAGAATATTGTGATAAGTGTTTCAGTGTGAACAGGTATGGTATAATAAATTATGGGGGTTCTCTATTTTATTTTTATTTTCATCATATTTTGCTTTCGTTTTGATACCCCCAAGCTATCTCAGAGTCCATTTTCTGTTGGCTGTTTTTGAACCCAGTCAATGACGGGTACTTTTGCTAGTATATATATATATATATATGTATATGTGTATGTTGTTGTATATGACATGTCAGGTCATGTCATATGCTACTGGTACCATGTAACCCAGTACTATCTGCCTCATAGTCGGGTCACCGGCGACTAAACTGGTTCCCCCACCAGACTTGTTTGGTGAGGAGGGCGGCTAGTCTCCCTGAAGGATTAAAAACAAGACCTTCCAAAGGGCGAATGAACTCTTTTTCTGGGTCAACGGCCAACTAGCACCGTGTATATTTGTGTGTGTGTATATGTGTATTGGGGTAGAGAGGGTTCCCGTAAGCCATGGTGAAGGCAACCTTTCTAGGAGAAGAAAATCTCTGATTTAAAAAAAAACATAAAGCGGAAGACCAGTACCCGCATTAAGCTGGTCTGCAGTTTAATTTGTTGCTGGCTATCTTGCTCTTGCTTGTTGCTGGATCTCAACATTTTGAACCGAGAGAGAGACTTAGCTGTCGTACAAAGCTAAGACTCTGTAACATCATATTTGTATATATACTCCCTCAGACATTTGGGCTCATGGATTTTAAATGTCTGAGGGAGTGGCACTCGTCTGACAAGACGTTGCAATCATCATGTTGTTGTATTTAGACATACATCTTAAAGTGATGCACAAAATAACAGAGAGTATATGTATATGTAAATGCCAGCTTAAAGAGTGGATATTATTTAATGGAATAATGAAAAGATAAGAATTCAATAAAACTTTAATTGTTTTAACTCTACACAGCTGTTTTCTGTAGACATAATTTACTATTTGCTGAAAATACAGCTAAACAGTTCAATTTTAACACATTTTTTTTTTTGTTGTAAAATCCTCGTGTGAACAAATTCAAAATGTCCGTATAGTGCTAGTTTTATACTTTTAATTCAATTTTGTTCCGTGAAGGTAATTTTGCAAATTGAATAACGATTCCTTAACGGTTTAAAAGCTGAGAGTTTTCCAAATCAAAGTTAGCACTTGAAACATGGAATTGAAACGTAATTAAGTTCATTGGAAATGTTTTATTATTATTATTTTTAACTTTAGGAATGAAAATCATCGTTTGATAAAAATGGACATTTTCTTTTTCATTAAGCCTTATAAATCAATGTTTTATTATTTTTGCCATGTGTTCAGCAAGAAATGCAAAAAATGTACAAGGTGTCTTAAATAAGTTTCCAGATTTTTTTTTTTTCCGTACAGGCATCTAAAATTGTCATAGGCTCTTGAAAATTTAGTATGAGATGACTAATTTCTATGATTTCAGATTCAAATGAACAGTTACAGCAGAAATTGGAATACACTAGTGATTGGACGATTCCAATATTTTTTCCCAATTCCGATACAATTACCGATTCCGATTCTTTATAAATCTCTAAATATTTTAAGTATAAAAATGTTATTTTTGTAGTAAAAACACATCTGATTACTGTAAAAACACACGTTAAATGTGCAGATATTTTCTCAAACGTAAAAATACACTTGTGGAGGGGATGATCTAGAGATTTTAGTTTTACTGGAAGTTTAAATCAATAAATATTTATTATTTTTATTGTTACTACAAGCAGTGGAAGACGTTTTATAAAAATAAAATAAAATAAAATAATTAAGGAATCAGTTTTGGCATCGAAAAATAGGCCCAAATTATTCCAATTCCGCTACCAATACTGCAAAAAGCTCTGATTTTCCCAATTCTGATTCATCGTCCCAAAACTAGAATACACCCTATTAAAACCTGATTGTCACAGCTGATGAATTTCAAAAATGCAATCTGGACGTGAGGACACTTTAGAAAAACGATAAATTCTGATTTAAACTTGGGGGAAAAATGCCACAGAAACGTATGGAATGCTTCAGACTGCCTTTGGACCATCTTGCATGAATTGAACATCAGTTGTTGAGTGGCATAAGAGATTCAAGGAAGGCAAGGAGTCTGTGAGAGATGTGGGAGGAGTAAGGAAGTTACCAACAAGTCAACACCAGGGTTGGTTGGCCAAATAAAGAATTTCATGGATAAGAACCGTCGTCTGTCTATAGACACAATAATTGCAGTTTGATGTCAGTGTGGGAACTGTACACGCAGTTTTTCCCAAGCGTACTCGGAGAAGATCAGAACTATTTAACCAAGATGGGCATCAAGACATTTTTTTCATTGAAAGATATAAATGGATGTTTTATATCTTACTAGCAGGCCACCCGGCGTTGCCTGGTCGTAAAATATGCATAAATATTATATTTTAATTACTGCAGATTTCTTATTTCTTATTATAAACAGAAATACCGTAGGTGTTAAACGTAATGTTAAATTCATTTAAAAAAAAATAGAAGTAAAAAGAAAACGGAAAGAAATTGAGACACGTGCATACGAGTATTTTTTTTTTTTTTGAAACAGTTCACTTTTTGTAAGAAAAAAAAAGATACTGAGATCAAAACATAACATCAGGAATCGGTCATGTGACCAATTCACGCATGCGTATTCGTGAAACGGTTGACAAACAGATAAAAATCTGATACCCCCCCTCCTCAATCATGACCCTTTAGCAGCCCCTTTTTTGCTGGATGAAAACCCATTAAGAAATTTTCACGTGTCTGAATACGCTATGTACCAAATTTCAAGTTTGTAGATCAAAAATTTGTTGAGTATATAGGTTGAGAAGTGTTCTCACACACACACACACATTCTCACTTTTATAGATATACTAGAATATGTACCCGACGTTGCCCGGTATAAAACATAACGTTAAATTCCTTAAAAAAAAAAAAATGGAAGCAAACTGATACATGTGCATGCGAGTACTATTTTTTTTTTTTAAACAGCTTACTTCTTGTAAGTAAAAAAAAATACTCTAGATGAGATGGAAACCAAAACCTAAAGACAGTGAGCCAAGTGTGATAACCATTAGTCCAGCCTGACATGATCTTTAAAAAAGTGTTTTCAAACCTACTTATTCTTAACATAATGTGAACGATTCACGTATGTGCAGTCGTGAAACAGTTGACAAACAAATAAAAATCTGATGACGCCCTCCCATGTACCCATTTTTCAATTTTGACCCTTTAACAGCCCTTTTTTGCCAGATGAAAACTGATTAAAAGTTTTCCACGCATCATATAATAAATTTCAAGTCTGTGGATCAAAAATTCGTTGAGCATATAGGTTGCGAAGTGTCCTCACATACATACACACACATTCTCACTTTTATAGATATATAGATTTTCTACCACATGTTTAGCAACAGATACAACAAATGTAAACGGTGTTAAAATGTCAGATTAAAAAGGCTTACTTGATATTATCCCGGCACTGTTCATTAATCCTTTTTTTTTTTTTTTTTTTTTTTTTTAAAGCGATTTTCTTTTTAGGATATCTAATGGCATTCATATCCTTTAATGATGTCCATATATTATATCAGACATATCAAATATTGTTCTGGTGTAGTTAACACCCCTATATCCATGATAGTATGGATTCGTTTGGCACTATGTAAGCTAGACATTTCTGCTGTCGAGTGAAGAGCACACATGATGCTCGGTCTGCCTGCCTGCTTGCCTGCCTGCCTGGGGGCTGGGGTGTTTGCTCTAACACTGCACCAAAATGAAATTTTTCTTTGTCAATGAAGAGGGGAAACCTTTCTATATTGAGACAATTTTATTTTTGCATGCTACCAAAGTGCCCCCTTTTGAGGGAGCTGCTTCTTGCCTACATTAAACACGACCTTGTGTCACATTTTGTTTTTGTGGGGAAACAAATAAATATCAAGAGCACACACGCAGCTTAACCATTCATAGTGAGCACCAGGACTCTTTCAACCAGGACCACAACAAATACGTAACCCATGAGTAACGTGCTATATTTAAAGCTTATTTGCGACCTGTACAAACGATAATACCCACTATGATCATGTTGACACACCTGTTCCCGCAAGATCATTAAAGTTAAGCAACGTTTAACCTGGTCAGTACGAAATGGGTGACTATTTGCAAATACCAGGTGCTGTATATGCTCTTCGTTTATCTCAGCATTGTTTCCGGTCGTCCTGGAATTCTTCCTACCACCGGAATCATGTAGTGCCGATTCAGGAGACGTGGTTGGCGATTGTATAACCCTTGCTTCACAATTATATGTACAGCTACTAGTGTACAGGGTATCCATTGTCTCTCAAGACAGAAGGAAGATGAATAATTTGATAAGTACAAACGATTTTATGCAAATCTTAAAAAATCTAATATATAAAAGGCATTCTGTCTGTCTCCATATTTTCAAACTCTATCTCTTCTGAAACGAAAAGTCGCAGAGCGGTGCTAGGGACCTTAAATGATTGGATTTTTTTATGGAACATTCTTTTATGGGTTTATACTCGGTTAAAATAGTTTTTAAGGGGTCAAAAAGGGTTCAAAATTGAAAAAAAATCGCTATACATTTTGTACATTCATCTTCGTTTATTTTTAATCAGTTCATATGCCACGTTGGTACAGTGGTAACGTCACCAGCTTTGAATGCTATAGCTTTGCTTTCGGTTTCGATTCTAGCTGATGGCACTCAAATACTTTTTTTTTTAAACTTTTTAAATCATGATTCTCTAACAATATATATGAAATCTAGACAAATTAAAATATCATATTTAACCGTATTTTACGCCCGGGCAAAGCTGGGCGCCGTTAGTCGAGGATAAAAACAGAAATATGAGGTGTGTCCGAAAAGTAGTAAGAATTTCTTATCCATCATTGCTTTAGGTTTTAAATAACGCAATTACGAAATCCATCTCTTGTCATCTCTGATAAAACCTGGAACTGCACAGAAATTTCAGCTTGACATACCAAAAGATTTTCAAAAACAAGAGACGTCAAAACACATACCATAAACTTCACGCTAAGGATATACCAGCTCCGACTACAAGCACTTGTCCAAAAGATTGTCAAAAGCAAGAAATGTCAAACGTCAAGACAACATGAAAAGCGTTACAATACTTGCTTAAAAATGTTCATTTTGAACGATTGTAATTTATGTACGTTGTATTTGTTGCCGTTGCATTCAAATACAAATTAATCATGGAGAAATGAAAAAAGGGTGAAAAAAAAAAAATATCTGTTCAACATTTCGTCTTTATTTCAAAACTTCCTCGGGATAATTAATTTGAAGAAAATAAAATACCAGTACAATATTTGAAAATATTTTTACCATGTATTTTGTCGTTTAAATTTTCGTTATAATGAAATTGATATCACGAATATGAGTACATTCTGGTTCCTTCTCACAAGAATATAATTGACTGGTTCAGCCATAAATACTGACAAGTAGAACAGCTTGAGAGAGATGTCGAAAGATAGAACAAAAGCCTCATCATTAGGTTGGTGCAAAAACAATATCGTTTTCTCACATGTTAAACTAGGCTGAAAAGCTGCCGAGACAGCTCATGATATCAATAATGTGTTTGGCCCAGGAACCACTAACGAACGTGTGGCACAACGATGGTTCAAGAAATTTTTCAATGGTGATGAGAGCCTCAAAGATGAACCTAATATATTCTTAAGCATGAGGCTTTTGACATATCTTTCGATGTTTTTCCCGGTCGATTGTGGTTGATAAACATTTGAAAGCCTTGATTGAAGCCGATCCTCGCAAAACCACACAAGAAGTTGCTGTTGAACTTTAGGTCGACCACTCAACAGTCGTTCGGCATTTAAAGCAAATAGGGAAGTAAAGAAAGTTGGATAAATGGGTGAATTGAACTACAATAAAAAAAATTGTTGTTTAGAGGTGTCTTCTACAGTCCTTTTGCGCAACAAAAACGACCCATTTCTTGAGCGGAGTGTGGCATGTGATGAAACGTGGATCCTCTATGTTCGGCACAGTGGTTGAATGGTGGAGAAGCTCCACAACATTTCCCGAAGCCAAAATTGTACCAAAAAAAGGTTATGGTGACTGTTTGCAGCTGGTCTCATCCATCACAGCTTCTTGAATCCGGGCGAAACGATTACGGTCGAGAAGTACTGTCAACAAATTAGCAAAATGCACCAGAAGCTCCAACGTATGTGCCCGAGATTGGTCAATATGAAGGGATCAATACTCCTCCATGACAACGCTCGCCCACATGTTGCTCAATTCATCCTACACAAACTGAACAAATTGGGCTACCAGACTGCCTCATCCGCCATATTCACCAGACCTCTTGCCCACCGATTATCACTTTTTTTTAAGTGGGCGTAATAAAAAATAGGAGGCATTACTTGTGGAACGCTGAACGTATACAAGGATTTTAGAAAATTACTAAAACCTTTTATTTTAATCTTGTCAAAACTCAAAAGAGACGGAAAGCACTATTTACAAGTGATTATAGGAATAGAACTTGCATGTCTCTAAAATATAAACATTTCGACGAAATAAAAAGGAATTCTCTGTTTGAAACACTCGATAACAATTTAAGATTTAACGGTTAGAAAGACCAGACGACTGCGAAATTGTTTTTGAAAAATATTGTTATTAATAAATAACAATATTTTTTAAAAAATTTAATAAAACTGAAATTTTTTTTTTTTTTTTTTTTTTTTCAAATTTTTGAATAAGAAAATATTCATCTTCAGGAAATTGAAAAAACAAAGGAACAAACTGTCCAATTTCCGGAAGATGAATATTTTAATATTCGAAAAAAAAAAAAAAAAATTCAATTTTATTTTTAATATATAGCAATATTTACTAAAGACAATTTCACACTCATCTGGTTTTTGTAACCATTAAACCCTATTTCTACGAAAACTTGTTTGTTAGATATGTCCCAGATAGTAGCTCCCTACATCAAAGTGGCACTGTGCCTTGTTTGCTGCTGCTGCTGCTGCAGCAGCAGCAATAATAATAATAATAATAATAATAATAATAATAATAACCTATCACAGAGGATTTCTAAAAAGATGAAAAAAAAAAAATAGGAACTAAAAATAGGAATCCAAAATTGACCGAATTTTATTTAAACGTGTTAAACATGACAGAATGTTAATTAACATTTCCTTCTATTTTAGCACAACTAAGTGAAAAATGGGTGAACATTCCACTCTTTAAAATTCACATCTTGTCTTCATTCCGTCTTTTACTACCGAAACTTGCGCCAGCTTTAAAAAATAAAAATAAATAAATAACAGCCTCCGGAGATTGCTTGTTCCGTTTTTTCTTGGTCTGAGCATGTCAGCACAGCACAAAAAAAAAGGAAGAATATACCTGTTGGTGCCAAAGGTGTTGAAAGCCACATACCAGATTTTGAGGATTATAAAATGTTTTTTAATGAACCGTATTTTTTTTTTTTTGTATCATGACACAAAAAGAACTCTGTGCATTTTTCCTTGACGGGGGGGGGGGGGGAGATGTTTAGGGAGAGAAAAAAAAAAACAACAAATTCTATGACAGTGGAGGAAGAAAAACAAAAACAAAAGAATGTAAAATCTGTAATTTGCATCAAGTTGTCAAAACTACGCAGAGAACAGTCTTTAACACGTGCAACCCTCAGTAAATCATCCTCTAGTGATGAGACCTGTATTGAAAAAAAAAAAAAATATGGCTTTATATGTTGTGTACGCGCGCGCGTGCGTAATCAGTCATTGTGCCGTTTGCCAAATTTCTTATGAAAGCAGTTTCCATTTGGTCATGCAAAGACTAATACAATAATTGACGCCACAGTAGTCACACTGTTTCTACAAAGTTCTTCAACGCCTCTCTGCAGATTGTATTCTAAGAAAAACAGATTTCTCACTCGCAAAATCAAAACAAAATGCATTTCTCATTAAAGAGGCCACCAAAATGTGCACTCATCAATCATGTTTCTGGATGCCCCCAAAATATGTGTTCTTTGCAATCAACCTATAGCAATGGCCAACAACTCTTTAGCTGAGAGTACGTCTTTCAAGCTCCTTGGCCTAACGTTCACAGGAAACATGAGCTGGAACAATTACATCGAGGGCATTGCCAGGGCCGCTGCGAGGAAGGTGGGCTCTCTCTACCGTGCTAGAAAACTTCTAACACCCGAAAGTATCCTGTACCTCTATAAGGCCACTATTCGCCCATGTATGGAGTATTGCTGTCATATTTGGGCCGGTGCATCGGCTACTAGTCTCTCGCTCCTTGACAGGGTTCAAAAGAGAGTCGCAAATCTGATAGGCCCTAAACTGGCATCAAAACTTCAGCCTCTGTCCCATCGTCGAAACGTTGCATCCCTCTGCCTGTTCTACAAGTATTATAATGGTGAATGCTCTGAAGAACTGCAAGCACTTGTGCCCCCACGACGTGAACACCCTCGACAGACCTGACAAACCACACTGTAGAGATCCCTAGATGTAAAAGATCTTTCTACTCCAGTAATTTCTTCCCCAGAACTGCTAGACTTTGGAATTCCATTCCAGGTCACTACTTCCCCAACTGTACTGACATGCATAAGTTCAAGTGCAACGTGAACCAACATCTCGCTGCCCTAATCCCTACATAGTACCCCAGTAGATGTTTCCCCTGATAGTAGCCCCCTACATTAAAGTGGCAATGTGCCTTGTTTAAGGTGAAAATGTAATAAAAAAAAAATAAAAAATAAAAAAAATAAAAAAATCAACAATTATCTTCAGTAACAACACTAACTGTCCTCTACATATATAGAAATATGAAAAAAAATATATAAAAAAATGTAATCAGTATACAAATAGTTTAGTAAATTATGTGAAAAGCAAATTTTTTTTTTTTTTTTTTTTTTTTTTGATTAATTACATCTATTGCTAATGTAGATTCGGTATCTGTCTGAAGCGGAAATTACAGTGAGGAACAATAAAATTGTCGCCCTAGAAAAGACAACATGATTCCATTTCCCTTTCATGAAAATCGGTTTTCTTTTCTTGTTGCAGACCATCTACTAGTTGTCCAGTTGTGTAGAAACCCCAACAGCGATAGGAGCTTTATATCATATCTGAAATTAACACAATGTTCAACGAGCGAGATCGGAAATGCACCGCTGTATAACTCATGCTCTTTACCGATCCAAGTTATGACAACAGGACAATTGCCAGCACCCTCAAAATGCATCGCTAGATTACGATGAATGACAGAGATGTGCCCAGGGCGATGAAAAGAAAGTTTCCAGTCACTGTTATGGTCTCTGATGCAGTTTCAAGTAAGAGTCACATCATACCACCTCAAATTTTTTGAAGTCGGCTTGAAAGTCAACAGCAAAGTGTACCTGTATGTGCTGAAGCCTATGGTGATCCCCTGCTGCAATCAGATTGCTGCTGGCAGACCCTGGGTGTGGCAACAGGACTCAGAGTCAGCCCACAAGTCCAAAGAGAACTAGGCTTGGCTTCAGAAGGAGTACTAAGACTTTGTATCCTTCACTGGACACTCTCCTCCTCCAACCTGAACCCGCTGGACTACTTCATTTGATCATATATTGAGAACATCACCAACATGACCTCCCCCAACACCAAAGCCAGCCTGCTCACTTCCATCTGCCGAATATTTGCTGACCTCCCATTGGTTCATGTGGAAAAGGCATGCTCCCAGTTCTGGACCCATACTGAGGTTGTGATCGAGGCTGAAGGCGGCTACATTGAATAGATGTCAACTTTACTACATAATCAAGTTAGCTGAATTGATTTTTTCAATAAAAGTTTTAAAATAAAACTGTAGTGTTGTTTTCTTTAGGGTGGCAACTTTATTGTTCCACCCTGTATACCGTTACATCTTTTACTAATAGAAAATTAGTGCGTGTTTGAAGCCAAAACTATACTATTTCTTCTATCACTAATGAAGATTTAGTATCTGTTTGTATGAAGCCAAAACTGTACTATTATAGTAGAACCCCGGGATACAGTGGCCCTAGGATATGTTTTTTTTCAGGTTACGGTGTGGAATACAATGTTTTTCCGACCCCTGGTTATGGTATTTGTCCCACCTTAAGGTGTTATTTATAATTTTATTTGATTACATACATGTGTATTATATACTTACCTGTACTGTATTTTGGTACTAATTTTTAATTCCATATCCCGGGGTTCTGCTGTACTTCTAATGGAGATTTGGTATCTGTCTACTTGAAGCTGAAACTATACTATTACTTCTATTAATATTGTACTATCTTTTAATGTTCAATTCAAGAAAACAGTGCAGTGTAATAACTGCTGTGTTGTAATGATAACAACATCCCAAGCATTAACCCCCTCCTTTAGGGGGTGGAGTAGTGTAGTTATTGTTCTTTTGTCATGAGATCATTCTCTCAGACATTACTTGCTACATACTTAGTCTGATTGAACACAACTGAGTTCTTCTTTTTTTCCGATTTTGTTGTATAACTTTTCAATTTGCCGAGCCATCTTTTCTTATTTTGGCTGGCATGTTGTATATTATGGTGCCCAGTAGTTGTTGTTCGGCCATATTTCTTCTCAAACACTTGCAATCGGGCATCCGATCGTCGTCAGGAGCGATTGTTGTTGTTGTCGTTGTTATTTTCTTAAATACATCAAGTTTCAATAAAGAAAATGACGACAACAACAACAATCGCTCCTGACGACGATCGGATGTACCGATTGAAAGCACTTAAGAATATGGCTGAACAACAACAACTACTAAGCGCCATAATATACAACATGCTAGCCAAAATAAAAAAGACTGCTCGGTGAATTGAAAACTTATCCAACAAAATCGGAAAAAAGAACTCGGTCGTGTTCAATCAGACGTGCTTGAATAATGATTTGCTGCCAATGCTCCCTAGCTTGAGTTGAGCAGATTTGGGAGCAAAATGAACTACCGCTAGCGAAAAAAGCAATGCTTTTGTGTAAACAAATAGAGCTTAGGCGTTTGAACAATGTTTGAAACATTGTAATTTCGCATAATAATCTCAGCAGCACACAAATAGCATAATAGTGAGAGGCGCTGATTGTCGATTTCCAATCCTGGCTTGAGATAGTTGCTGGTCTAGCCGTACTGATAATGACTTGCTGCCAAAATATATATATATATATATATATATATATATATATATTATGCCTATTATTATATAGTAACAATGAGTGATATTTCTGACAAAGAGAGAAGAATTGCTGCGTTCTGGATCCAAGTCTATTCTATTTAACACTCATCATTGGCTAGTTTTTGAATTTTGAGTAGTATTTTTTAAGTTCCACACATCAAGTGGCAATATGCTTTGTCTGGAGCGATATCCATAAAAAAAAAAAAATATTGTCTCGTGATGTTTTAGATATTTTTTTTTTTGAAGTGGTGGATTTTCTGTATAAGCTAGGTACAAGTTTTGATTAACATTTTGTTGATTCAAGGACGCAAGATGGGAGCTGGGTTTTCTTGCGTTCTTCCTGTGGGCACCAGAAACGATCGACTCTTTTTTTTTTTTTTTTTAAACCTTATGTTGCTCAATTCTTTTATTAACAGCATTCTGATATTGTCAAAACAACTCTAAATTAGTGTCATTTTTATTTGTATGCAATCTATATTCTTATTATTTGCATTCAAAAATATTTTATAACCTTGATCACATTATTCAATTCAAATTCCTCAAACCAAAAATGTCAGACTCACTCTCAAACAATACAATATAAAGAACATAACGCGTATATAAAAAATATTATATGCTAGCAGGGAGACCCGACGTTGCCAGGGATTGAATCATGATCAACGAATATTTCACACTGCCATACTTTTATCGTCATCCAAACGCGTAAAATCGCCAATTTTTCAATCAAATTGATTGATTTGACTGTTCTAGTTGGAGACCTATCGCGGTGCACTGGAAGGAAGCTTTTCATGCCTCCCTGCAGTGAGTAAGTTCACAAAACATTCTCATTGCACTGTAGAGAACCTACTGCTGATTTTATAAAATTATTTTTTATATATAATGGCTTGAATTAAAATTTAAACTTTAAAATGCAAAAGTCAAGTATCATATTTCAATTGTGCTCTAAACAGAAACATTCATTTTGAATGTGCTCCTGCCATATCAAAGAACCTATTGTTGATTTTATATGCCCGACCTTACTGCTTGTGCGGTGATATTGGCTTGAGGAATTGAATTTAAGTTTAAAATGAAAAAGTCAAGTATCATGATGCAATTGTGCTTTAAACAGAAACATTCATTTCGAACGTACCCCTGTCATAACAAAGAATCTACTGGGTCTTTTGGCTTGTGTTGTGATAAAACTTCTCAAATGCACTTGTGATGTTAGGCTGTGTAAGGTGTTAACATTGGTCAAAATCCCTGTTCCTTCTTTCATTGGATTAACGATACTTATCAAAAACATTCCGATACAAAACCTATCTAAAAACACCGCCAGATACATAAAGTAGATTTATGTGAAATTTCATAAAAATCGGCCCAGCCGTTTCCGAGTCCATAGGGAACGAACTCACGCACACACAAATAAAGTTATTTTTATATAATAGTAGAAATAAAAAAAAAATCTTAAAATGATGTTTTGTACTTTCTACAAAAATAAAAAAGATGTACAAATTTACTTTTATTACTAGGGCTATGACAACAGCATATTCTTTTTATCGTTTTGACTCTCGAGTATATATCCGACACGGTTAGACACAATTAATCAACTGAGAGCCACATCACTCTATATAAAACCATAAAAGATATCAACAGATATACTCAAGAGTCAAAACAATGGAAAGAATATGCTGTTGTCCTAGCCCTAGTTATTTCATCTATATAACATTCCGTTAGTTTCCTCCTTAGTTAGTCTGTACGTTACGCCTGAGAAAAAGCCAAATACAATTCTTAAACGTCAAACTACTTCAAATAAAGGCAAAATTTGCAAACATTTGTCTTTAAAAAGGCCAATCTAGCAACCCTGGACAAGAATATGAGAGTTACCTCTCTTTTATGTAGTCTCATTTTCGAATATTATTATAATAATAATATATGATCATTGTTATAATGATGTGAAAAAGTAACTCAGTAATTCCACGTGCAGCAGTTTTTCATCACAGAAAAAATGACTTCTGTTTTTGAAATATTACATAAAATCAAGAATATTTGAACGAAACGGACAAAAAAAAAAAAAAAGACAAACATTGTTAAGAGCAGTTGGACTGAAGAAGTAAATTAAAGATTGTCTCTTACAATATGATTTTATTATTTGTATTGAACTATGTAGCACAATATTACTTTCTGAGTATTTATTAGCATTTATTAATTTATCTCTTTTGGGTAGGTTCTATATTTAAAATACAATGGACACTAATTTCATACAAATGTTAATAAACTCATATTTGCTACGTGTTATTGATTTTTTCTGTAAAAAAATTAATTTTTTGCTCTATCCAAAAACATTTCAGCTTTATCAAAACATATTTGTTGCTTCACTATATTTCTCATTCTGTGGAATTTCCTTGAGCCCTGCTAGTTTTTATTACTGATATTACTCTTCAGCAAAAAAAAAAAGTTCTATTTGTAGTAAAATTTATGGCATCCATGAAGTGTTGCATCCCTATACCTATTTCACAAGTATTTAAATGCAAAGTGCTCCAACAAACTCCAAGCCTTTGTAAATACCCCAAACTAACATGACAAGCAGCAAAATCCCACCCCTTACACTGTAGAGATACCTAGAGATCGGGAAATATTCTCCTCAAATAGTTTCTTCTGTCAAACTGCTAGAATTTGGAATTCCTTCCTGGGTCTCTGCTTCCCTGATTGTACTGACATACAAAAGTTCAAGTGTAATGTAAACAAATATCTTGCTGCACAACTCCCCACATAGTATTGTCCTAAATAGTATCCCTGCAAATACTGTCCCCGACAGTAGCCCCTTTACATTCAAGTAGCACTGTGTCTTGTTTAAGGTGAAAACCTCCAGATCTACAACCTTTGTTCAAAGTGAGCAGACGATACGAGCCTGAAAAAATGGATGCAATAGATAATTAAATGAAACACACAGGATTGTCATCTATGTTTCTTCCGAAATTTAAGGCTGCTACCGACCGGCCAAGATTAGCTCATCACTGCAGGGCAAAGAGATTCCCCAGAAGAATCATCAACAACCACAATCCCGCCAAAAGTGGGTTACGCAACTCTATTTTCAATCGGCGTACGTGTAAAGATGCTTAGCAGATTAATTTCGGATGCTGATAATTACGTTGTTCTTCCTTCCCCATTAATAGTACACAGTTGAATAACTGAACGCAGAGTATAAAAACATTCTGACAGTCATGGGAAAGGAAGAACTCATTTTCATGTTAGATTAAATGACATAAGACCGAGTTCTTATCATAAGCAAACGAGGCAACATTACAGAAAGCGATACAATATATCAGCTAATAACTTATTATCATTAGAAATAATAATGTTGTTATCATAAGCAATGGCTTCGTTATTATATACCTGTTAATCAAGCAAAAGATTTCCACGAGAAACGGTTTTCCGTTCTTAATTTTGTTTTGTTTAAAAATATCTTTCGAAAAGAGACTCACCAGATTTGCCGTAATTTGTTTGGACAGGATAACTTTCAGGGTTTTTTTTTAATGCTTTTTTTATGAGTATAAAATTTTCTGACTTACAATTTAGATAACAAGGATCATTTTCAAAAAGCTTCTTGTTGGGAAACGGTTTTAAAGTGGTAAGGCACAAATATGAAGAAATAAAATGGATGAAAACGATTCTGTATAGTTCAATAATAACAAATAATTTTTTGTTTTTAAACAATTTTACACGAGGAGGAATTACTATGAGCAGATATTGATTGTCTTCCATGAAGCTAATTTTGGTCACAGCATTCATTTTAAATTTCCCTTGCTGTTAATATGATGTGATCCATCAAGAGCAGATAATACTGACTCAAAGTGAGATTATTTTAGGAAACAAAAGTATTATAGAAATATTAAACATAGATTATTTATCCACCCAACACATTTATAAATGTTGGTTTTATTCCAATATTTTATCTGTGTGTAATTAAGATAAATTTCTATTTATATAAACATTTTCACTACATATTTGCAGACATGTTTCAGCTACAGCCTTGTAAAGGTTCAGTCTCTTCAATCCAAGTTATGAGGAAGATGACCTTGTGACAAGTTATTTTGAATTAGTTCCCATCTGATGATTCATTTTTCACTTTCTTCCATTTATTATTTATATGTAGTTTTATAATAATAAAGCTTTTTAATAACTTACAACGGCGAGAATTACTATAAAATGAGGAGGTTCGCTAAGCCTGTTTGTTGTCGTCTGGTCCAAGGGGCAGATAACCCATGCCTCCAAAGTTTTATTAGCAAGAGAGATTTAGGTTACAAAAGTTATTTCCCTTTAAATATAAAAATGCTCGACTCCCTTTTCAATATAAAATATTTAAAAGTATTATTAAATGACATCTATCCACCTAACACTTCTAGAAATAAGAAGTAACCTCGTTCTAAGCTGTTCCTAAATAATTGTTAATCTGTTTATTTACGTGGTGCCCTCTCTTCATGATGGAGTGCCGACGAAATAAAAAATAAAAAAATAAATTCGTATGAATCAGACTGGTGAAACTTTTGACAAATTCAATTCTGTTGTTGGCTTTTATTTCCCCACTTCTTTCTAGAATGAGATAAATTACAAGAGGAACCATATGAAGGTTGCCAACATCCAGAGTGAAAGTGGTACTATTAAACAAGAACAATCTATCTTAGGGATTAAATAAAAGGTTCAGTTCAAAATTCTGTATAAGTTTCAGAGTTTAAAAAGATGTACCCCCTCGACGTAAATACCCCCAACAAACCAGACAAGCAGCTAAATCCCACCCCTACATGGAAGAGATCCCTAGATGTAAGAGAGCCTTCTACTCAAGTAGTTTCTTCCCCAGAACTGCTAGACTTTGGAATTCCTTTCCGGGTCCCTGTTTTCCCCAACTGTACTGACATGCAGAAGTTCAAGTGTAACATAAACAGACATCTTGCTTCACAACTCCCTACATAGTACTCCTGTAGCTTAGTTCCCTGATAGTAGCCCCCCTACATAAAAGTGGCAATGTGCCTTGTTTGGGATGAAAATGTAATAAAAATTTTTTTTTTTAAAGATGTACTCAAAGAAGGTTAGTACTTCCATCAGCCGAAACGTTGAGGATATACCAATCAAGATGAGAATAGTAGACTGAATACAAATTTTCAATCCTCATCTCAGAACTTTTCTCATAATTATAGAAGAGGATGAAAATTATAGAGCCGAGCATAATGAGTGAAATCTACCGTACTTCTCTAGTACCAGAGTGTCCATTCCAAATGCAAAATCTTTATGCCTCACCATGTATGTACATGTCAAGTAGATAAAAATTTATTTATGTGATTTTATTTTACTTATTTTCACTGGTATAATCTTTGTTAAAATGATTTATAGTTTATAAAAATGGTAAAAAAAAAATGGTAAAAGCAAAGATTTTTGAAAATGGTGAACAAAAATGTAATAAATGGTTTAAAAGAATAGTTAAAAAATAGTAAAAAAATGCTTTTAAAAATGGTTAAAAATGTGTAAAAAAAATGGTATGAGAATGGGTTGAAAATGGTAAAAAAATTATTAAAAATAAAAACGATAAAAATAAAAAAATGTAAAAGAAATGGTATATATAAAACTGGCAAAAATAAAAATGGTAAATAAAAACTGGTAAAAATAAAAACTGGTAAAAATAAAAATGGTAAATAAAAACTGGTAAAAATAAAAACTGGTAAAAATAAAAACTGGTAAAAATAAAAATGGTAAATAAAAACTGGTAAAAATAAAAACTGGTAAAAATAAAAATGGTAAATAAAAACTGGTAAAAATAAAAACTGGTAAAAATAAAAATGGTAAATAAAAACTGGTAAAAATAAAAATGGTAAATAAAAACTGGTAAAAACAAAATAGGTAAAGAAATGGTTTATAGTTTATAAAACTGGTAAAAATAAAAATGGTAAATAAAAACTGGTAAAAATAAAAACTGGTAAAAATAAAAACTGGTAAATAAAAACTGGTATAAATAAAAATGGTAAATAAAAACTGGTAAAAATAAAAACTGGTAAAAATAAAAATGGTAAATAAAAACTGGTAAAAATAAAAATGGTAAAAACAAAAATGGTAAATAAAAACTGGTAAAAACAAAATAGGTAAAGAAATGGTAAAAATGGTAAATATAAAAATGATTAAAAAAAAACAAAAGTTAAAAAAAAAATCTCACAAAGCTATTCCTTAACATCAAGAAGAATTAATCATCCAGAAATCTGGTATCTTTAAGTCGACTCTTCATACTACCACCATAACTCCATCGTCGTAATCTTTAACAGCTTAAACAAAAGATGACAGCACACGAGTGTTAGCATGTAAAAATAGGCTAATCTTGAAAATTAGATGAGAGTATCAATGTGGCTGTGGAGATTTGACATGTTTGTTTCTTTTCTTTTTTTACAGTCTATATAAATATATGATAGCAAAGCTGTAAAGAATTTTCGGTTTGAATATCGATCGCCACAACAGTCAACTACCACAGTTCCTGGCTAGTAATCTATAAAATATATCTAGTTGATGGGAGATTGAACATATCGTATCAATCATCATCAGTTTAATGTCAGGTATACATGCTGGCATATGCTTGACGGTCCGAAAAAATCAACTACCGAACTAATCTATCTCTGACCAGATCTTTATTTATCCCTCCTTCTTTCAAATCTATTCTTACCATTTCCTCACATGTTTTTCTTGGCATTTTCCTGTGAACTGTCCCTGCTATCTCAACTGTTCTACATCTACTGATCCAAGAACTCTCATCCATTCTTTCAATGTGACCATACTATCGAAGTCTACTCTTGTGTACACATCTCCCTATACTATTCAGATTTAAACTTTCTCCGAGTCATCATAAATAAGCCTGTTTGTATATAGAGCTGGTATTTGTTCTCTTTCTCTCATATAACAAAGATTGCTATACGCACATACACTCACACATATATGTATATATGTGTGTGCGTAGCATATTTATACTTATGAAAGCAAAAATAGCTACCTAAGTAAACACGTGATATGAATTCTTCTATAATCTTCTTTTCAACATTATATAGTCATGCTTATTTCATTCTAAGGAAAAAAATTTTTTTTTTTTCCTGATGAGCATACGTGAAGAAAAATTCAATATTGACATAAAAATATTGATCGCCTCTGTGTAAACGAAACCAGTTTGTAAAATGTAACAAAGTTTTGATTATGGAGTAAGAACTGATTTTTAAGATAAATAAAACCTTAGAACTCAGGAAAAAAAATGAATTTTCAGTTAATAAAATATAAATAAATAAAAAAAAAAATCTAAAATTAACCCCTTCTGTTCACTTTGTGTGTGTGTATGTGTGATAATGTAAAAAAGAAAATAAGCAATAAAATAAAGCTCAATATTCAATATTTCAAACTATAAAGAGTTATTTCAAAAACTGACATTGAACCACAATATGACATAATGCTAATCGGTAGGATTCTCCATCTTTCTTTTCTTTTTTAACCATGAGTTTGATATGATTACTGCTTGTGCTAATATTCTTTTTCTTTTATTTATTTATGATGGACTATTCCAATTCGTTTGATTCTTTCTGCAAAACTAACTCATTTGCTACACGATTCCACCACTTTCACCTAGGGCAGTTGTCTGTGTGTATGTCCAGATAAAACTTTAAAAAAAAAACTACAAAACAAACACACACAAGGTTGATATATTCTTAATTAGCATTGCCCTGGATAAGTAATATCTGAAATTTTAAAAACATATAGAGATTATTTAACAGTCAACTGGCCAAGGTTTCGTTGGGGTGAAGGAAGTGGTCAAGTTTTCAGCCATTTCCAATGTTATCTATCTATATATCATGAAAATTATCAAAGTGCACTTGTGTGTGTATGTTTGTGTGTGTGTGTGTGTACATGTGCGAAACAGTCTCTATCAAACCACTGTCAATTTTTGGTCTATAGATTTGAAACTTGATATATAGGCTATTCAGACATGTGGAAAAATTCGGTTTGGTCTTTAGCTGGAAAAAAAGCTGCTAAGGGGTCAAAATTGAAAAATTATACCTAAATCAAACTAGTGTGCATCCTTTATGCATGCGCAAATATACATTTATACTTGAAGTCGGTTGATTTGTAAAGTTATGATATGCATGTGAGTTTATGAGTAGTGAATAACACTGGGGGGCTAAATGTTTTTGTTTCAGTTCAAGCTGATAGCACCCAACTTGTTCTGGAATTTAACATCTTTCCAATTGGACTTTTACTATATCCTCTTCCTTCCTTTTTTCTGTTTCTTGCTGTACCATTCAAATCGAATCCCAATGACTTTTTATGCAAATATAATAAACTTCATATCAATTGTTTCTTCTAATGCATTAACCTGTAAAATTTATTGTACATTTTGCAAACCTCTGATGAGTGCATGTGTGTGTTTAAAATTTGAAATCACTACTACATATTGGGTGGATAATCAATAGAGAATTGGCTCTATAATAATAAATACGAAATCTGCATGAATTAAAATACCATATTTAAGCGTATTTTACAACCGGGCAACGTTGAACGACATGCTAGTTACATAATAATTATTTTCAATACATTAAAACAAGAGAGAGGAATGTTTTGCACAGAAATGAACAAAAATTGGAGAAGAAAGATATGGAAAAACGAGAAGGGGGGGGAGAAAGATAGAGATGAATTGAGATAGGTATAAAAATGCTTTCCAGACTTTTTTTTTTTAACCTTTTCTATTTTGTTTTTATAACCTCGAGCAATGCCGGGTAGCCTTGTTTCTTAGAGAAAAAGAAAAACAGTGTCAAAATATACATATCCAGAGGGTCAATACAACCATTCTTCATAATAAATCTCATCTGTCTGCGTACATGTATGTATGCATGTATGCCTAAAGATTTTGACAGACGCAACGGATTTTCACGAGATCGGCGTCATTTTGAAGCACGACCCTTCGGACGACAAATATCGAAAAATTGGCTAAAGACATTAATTTGTTCACCCTCAACTGGGCTCTTTTCTACAAGGAGGGGTCGCTTTTTTGGCCGATATTTTCGAAAGTCATTCCCTCTTTTCGATTGACTAGCCTTAATTTAAACCTATGTCATTTCCAGTTTGGTAATGGACGCAACAGCAAAGATGTCACATTTTTTTTTAACATTCTTTTTCTCCTTCGCGATACGGGTTCGAACCTATCTGCCTACTACCCCCCCCCCCCCCTTTTTTTTGCTCAACACACACCTCCAAACACCCGGGCAACCAGATTAATTCTTTATATTGCTAGATCTAACCCTAACAATCCACATCGGATTAGGTAATAAATACAACACTCTTGCTCCAAGACATAATCTCAGAACATGTTCCTATGTACAATTCCTTTATTATTTCAAGGACTTTGTCCTATATTCAACCTATCCTCCTCAAATTCGTAGCCAAGCAGGTATCGTCCTAACCTCTTACCCAAATTCAGATTTTTCATCTCTGAAGATGCTATCTCAATTTACAGCCTCTTATGCAAATGTGATATCTTCCCATTTAGTTTCCTCGGTTTTCTCACCAACCCAGATGATTAAAAATTAGACGAACACTCATCACATGCACGCAAAAAAAGAAAAAAAGAAGAAAAAAAAAGGGTTTTACAAATGGTTAAACCTGTTAGTCCACCTGCAGCATTGGCACCAATCAATCTTCATCTGTTTACATGCAAGAGTCCTATTACAAACCTCCATCAACTAAAATTCTGACAGAAACTCTGAAGAATTAGAAATGCAGTCTTCATAAAAAATGCAGTTTTTATGACAAACTTTTAGCACAACAATCTCATGTATATAATAATATGTTGAGACAAGTTCGTCTGCGTTCGTACCTTATCACTAGGGCTGTGACTATAGAATATTCTTTTCATTCTTTTGGCTCTCGGGTATATATTCGACACAGTTAGACACACTTAATCAACCGAGAACCACATCCGTCCATATAAAAACATAGATATTAAGAGTCGAAATAATGAAAAGAATATGCTGTTGTCCTAGCCCTAGTTGTCACCTTTCACACACATTAAAAAAAATTAGATGACCCCCATCGGCAAATATAGTGACTGTTGATTAATCTGAAGTTACAGAATTTTCACTTTATCCACTTTAAAATGAATTGTTCCAAAATCGAATCATTATTTTACAATTTAAAATAAACAAATTTCAAAATGTCACATTTTTTTATTTTTTTTTTTTATTTAAAGAAAATTTAGCTGACAATTAATTGACAGTAAAAAAACAGAATATTTATTGTTTTATAATTATTTTTTATACCAATAAACACTAGTGTTTCATGCTTATGTAATCATCAATGTAGGATGACAATTCCTGCTGGTCAGGAGATTCAAACCCAGCCTCGAAGCCACTTTTCAGTCCATTTGCTAAGCTTTTTACCTTCAGGCCACCAAACAATTGCCATTAGAATATAGAGAATTAACTAATAAACCTCGATTTATTGTAAATCTATTTGTTTTACTGCCGCTAGGAAATGGATCTCGAAAATACCGTTCTGCACGACCAAATACTTCAGACGAAATGAAAATGGTCGTCTTGACCAAGGTTTAGTTATAGTCAAATTGAGCACTAAAGCGAGGGACTTCTGAACTGGTCTAAGCAAGATGCAATCCCTTTGGTGACACTGGTGCTAACTGGATTGAAAGAGGAGAATATGTGGCGTGACCCCCTCATTCACTGAACTTTTATCACCTGGATTTTTTTTTCTTTTTTGCATTAAAACCTTGACCTTGGCTGTAAAATGAAAGATATTTAACAAAATGATTATCTTGAACATTTCAACTTTGTAATGACAGTTAAATGTTTTATTTATTTATCGATTTTTTTTTGTTTTTTACAAGAGAGCAACCACATATCAAGTTCTGAAGGCCACTCGAGGATAAGGGTTAATGATTGTAAGGTTGTCAGTGAGACAACAGTGTAGTGATCGTTTAGGGTGGAAAATGGGTAGAATTCGATTATTTTAGGGGACGGCTCAACAAGAACTTGTTTGCATTGGACTTGAAGACGACTATGTTATAGTCAGCTGGAAAGTAGGCCCATGGTACAGAGTTTCACAGGTGGACAGCTTGTCTCACTTTACAACTAGTATAAGAGCAAAAGTAACGCGCCATATTATTTTAGCCCCATTGGATTTGTGACGCTTTATTTTTAGTTTTATTTGATGCCTACATGGTAAACATGGTAAATATGCCTACATGGTAAATTAATTATTTGATGCCTACATGGTAAATTAATTATTTGATGCCTACATGGTAAATTAATTACTTGATGCCTACATGGTAAATTAATTATTTGATGCCTACGTGGTAAATTAATTATTTGATGCCTACATGGTAAATTAATTACTTGATGCCTACGTGGTAAATAAATTATTTGATGCCTACGTGGCAAATTAATTATTTGATGCCTACATGGTAAATTAATTATTTGATGCCTACATGGTAAATTAATTATTTGATGCCTACATGGTAAATTAATTATTTGATGCCTACATGGTAAATTAATTATTTGATGCCTACGTGGTAAATTAATTATTTGATGCCTACATGGTAAATTAATTATTTGATGCCTACATGGTAAATTAATTATTTGATGCCTACATGGTAAATTAATTATTTGATGCCTACATGGTAAATTAATTACTTGATACCTACGTGGTAAATTAATTATTTGATGCCTACATGGTAAATTAATTATTTGATGCCTACATGGTAAATTAATTACTTGATGCCTACGTGGTAAATTAATTATTTGATGCCTACGTGGTAAATTAATTATTTGATGCCTACGTGGTAAATTAATTATTTGATGCCTACATGGTAAATTAATTATTTGATGCCTACGTGGTAAATTAATTATTTGACGTCTACATGGTAAATTAATTATTTGATGCCTACGTGGTAAATTAATTATTTGATGCCTACATGGTAAATTAATTATTTGATGCCTACGTGGTAAATTAATTATTTGATGCCTACGTGGTAAATTAATTACTTGATGCCTACGTGGTAAATTAATTATTTGATGCCTACGTGGTAAATTAATTATTTGATGCCTACGTGGTAAATTAATTACTTGATGCCTACGTGGTAAATTAATTATTTGATGCCTACGTGGTAAATTAATTATTTGATGCCTACGTGGTAAATTAATTATTTGATGCCTACATGGTAAATTAATTATTTGATGCCTACGTGGTAAATTAATTACTTGATGCCTACGTGGTAAATTAATTATTTGATGCCTACGTGGTAAATTAATTATTTGATGCCTACGTGGTAAATTAATTACTTGATGCCTACGTGGTAAATTAATTATTTGATGCCTACGTGGTAAATTAATTATTTGATGCCTACGTGGTAAATTAATTATTTGATGCCTACGTGGTAAATTAATTACTTGATGCCTACGTGGTAAATTAATTATTTGATGCCTACGTGGTAAATTAATTATTTGATGCCTACATGGTAAATTAATTATTTGATGCCTACGTGGTAAATTAATTATTTGATGCCTACGTGGTAAATTAATTATTTGATGCCTACGTGGTAAATTAATTATTTGATGCCTACATGGTAAATTAATTACTTGATGCCTACGTGGTAAATTAATTATTTGATGCCTACGTGGTAAATTAATTATTTGATGCCTACGTGGTAAATTAATTACTTGATGCCTACGTGGTAAATTAATTATTTGATGCCTACGTGGTAAATTAATTATTTGACGCCTACGTGGTAAATTAATTATTTGACGTCTACATGGTAAATTAATTATTTGATGCCTACGTGGTAAATTAATTATTTGATGCCTACATGGTAAATTAATTACTTGATGCCTACGTGGTAAATTAATTATTTGATGCCTACGTGGTAAATTAATTATTTGATGCCTACGTGGTAAATTAATTATTTGATGCCTACGTGGTAAATTAATTATTTGATGCCTACATGGTAAATTAATTATTTGATGCCTACGTGGTAAATTAATTATTTGATGCCTACGTGGTAAATTAATTATTTGATGCCTACGTGGTAAATTAATTATTTGATGCCTACGTGGTAAATTAATTATTTGATGCCTACATGGTAAATTAATTACTTGATGCCTACGTGGTAAATTAATTATTTGATGCCTACGTGGTAAATTAATTATTTGATGCCTACGTGGTAAATTAATTATTTGATGCCTACGTGGTAAATTAATTATTTGATGCCTACGTGGTAAATTAATTATTTGATGCCTACATGGTAAATTAATTACTTGATGCCTACGTGGTAAATTAATTATTTGATGCCTACGTGGTAAATTAATTATTTGATGCCTACGTGGTAAATTAATTACTTGATGCCTACGTGGTAAATTAATTATTTGATGCCTACGTGGTAAATTAATTATTTGACGCCTACGTGGTAAATTAATTATTTGACGTCTACATGGTAAATTAATTATTTGATGCCTACATGGTAAATTAATTATTTGATGCCTACGTGGTAAATTAATTATTTGATGCCTACATGGTAAATTATTTGATGCCTACATGGTAAATTAATTATTTGATGCCTACGTGGTAAATTAATTATTTGATGCCTACATGGTAAATTATTTGATGCCTACATGGTAAATTAATTATTTGATGCCTACGTGGTAAATTAATTATTTGATGCCTACATGGTAAATTAATTATTTGATGCCTACATGGTAAATTAATTATTTGATGCCTACGTGGTAAATTAATTATTTGATGCCTACGTGGTAAATTAATTATTTGACGTCTACATGGTAAATTAATTATTTGATGCCTACATGGTAAATTAATTATTTGATGCCTACATGGTAAATTAATTATTTGAAGCCTACATGGTAAATTAATTATTTGAAGCCTACATGGTAAATTAATTATTTGATGCCTACATGGTAAATTAATTATTTGATGCCTACATGGTAAATTAATTATTTGATGCCTACATGGTAAATTAATTACTTGATACCTACGTGGTAAATTAATTATTTGTTTTGTTTTAATCTTTTTCGTAGAAATATAGCTGTCCAAACTTCCAATAACATTAGCATCATTTGATGATTGCCATAAACGCCAATCGTCGTATTAAAAGGAGAAAAAAGACAACAATATGCAGTTAAATTTGTTATATGAAAATTTTAAAAATTCAATTCCATTTCATGGAAAGAGAATATTTCAACTAGCTTGATTTAATTATTTGTTAATTGATTTTTAAATTTTTCATATATTTTATTTTTTATTTATAAAAAGCACTGGACTTTTTATTCATTAATTAACATTTTCAAAACAAAAATGAAAAACAATTTTTTTTTAAAGAGTACAGTAGAACCCCGGGATACGGCATTAAAAATTAGTAGCAAAATACAATACAGTATATAATATAAATGTATGTAATCAAATAACATTCTAAATGAAACCATAAGGCGGGGGAAAATACCGTAACCAGAAGCAAAAAAAATAAAAAAAATAAAAAAACATCGTATTCCACATCTTAATCTGAAAAAAAAAAAAAAAAAAAAAAAAGTATCCTAAGGCCACCGTATCTCGGGGTTCTACTGTATTTCAATTCGTTTGACTTTATTATTTATTAATTTTAATATAATTTAATTCTATTTATAAAAAGTACTGATTGATTTTATTTGTTGCAAATTAACATTTTCGAAATAAAAACGGAGGAAAAAACAAAAAGAAACTTTATAATATATTTTAATCTCTTTTCTGTATTATTTTAGCATTTAAAAAAAAAGCATCAAAAAGATACAGGCCAAACCAATCTATATATTAATACGATAGCGTGTGTGTTATGTGTGTCACTAGCATCTTTTTTCTTCCGTGTGACTGTCGTTTAATTGCTATGACCTTCTATTTCTTGTAATAAATAATTTTACCAAGAATTTTTCATAAGTTTTGGTTTCGGTTTTGATTATAACTGACGGCACTAAGTAATTTATTTTTTTTTTATAAATAATTTTTTCAAGAATTCTTCATAAGTTTTGGTTTCGGTTTCGATTATAACTGGAGGAAGTCAAATTTATATATATACATATATGATTTTCAGAATGTGAGAGATTATATATAATAAATTTCACAGCCAAATAACGTCGCAGCCCACAAGAGCTATGACAGTCAGCAGACCGGAAGTCGAAGACTCGAGTTTCTCCCTCATTTGGGATCATCAGTTAGACACATCCGAACTCAGGATTCGAAACCTGAGCCTCCTGCATATATATAAAAAAAATATATTTTATAAGTTTCGGTTTTGATTCAAGCTGATGCACCCAAACTATATAGATATATTTTTTATTTTTGGATTCACAACTTTATAATAAGAATCGATAGAAAATTGACTTTATAATAGCATATACGAAATCTGCGTGAATTAAAATATCATATTTAAGCATATTTTACGGCCGGACTACGCTCGCTGGGCATACCTGCTAGTACATATTATTTCCCAGTTGAATGCGAAACAAAATATTTGGCAGCCATTACTGAGTCGAAATTTTCAAGATAACTAACAAAGGCTGTATAAATAGGAATAAGAAGACTTCAGTCTAAGGGAACTTGTTTGTCTGTCTGGCTGAAACTCAGAAACTACCAAGCTAAACAATATATAATTTGATTCGGTTATCATCTCTGCCAGCTTTTGTGTAAACAATTTTCTATAATATTCATTCAGTTGGAATCACCAGTGACCAAATTAGTGAGTGTGGAATTAGAAAAATGTTTTTCCTTCAAGAAATTCGCTAAAGTTATAAATATTTTGTTTATAATTTGTGCATGTGCAAACAAATGCGTTTATTGCTTTCCAGTCATTTTATTTTTATTTTTTATTTTTAACTAAATTCTTCATTTCAATATTTCGCTCATATAAAGTAGATATGTTTAATTTTTAATTTTTTTTTTGTCGTAATTCTTCTTCGTATGTTGTTGCATAGCCAGATGTTTCAAGCAGTTGTCATCTCCACGTGTAAATAATTCCTGCTCATTAATCACTCCCCGATTTTTCGTTCAGTTTTTATTTATTAATCTACCGCCTTGCTCCTTTCATGAGCTGATTCACACTTCTCCATCCAGACACCATGTCTCCACCCCCACCTCCAGCAATCACGCACACACGCACGCACGCACACACACAATCCAAATAAAATTTGTCTATATCAAAAGATGAAACAACTTATAATAAATCTGAGTCAGCAATTATAAAATGGTAACTGAACACTTAAAAGACACATTTGAATACCGTCAAGGTTACCCAGTTATATATATATATATATATATATATATATATATATATATATATACACCCAGTTCTATCTATATATATATATACATATCTATATATCTCTACATATCTATATATCTATATATATACATATCTATATATCTATCTATATACATATCTCTCTCTCTCTCTATATATATATATATATATCTGTATATATCTATATATATCTATCTATATATATCTATATATATCTATCTATCTCTATCTATATATCTATATATATATAGATCTATATATATACATATATATAGATCTATATATACATATATATAGATAGATCTATATATATAGATCTATATATAGATCTATAAATACATGTATATAGATCTATAAATATATATATAGATCTATATATATATATATAGATCTATATATATATATATATATAGATCTATAAATATATATATAGATCTATAAATATATCTATAGATCTATAAATATATATATAGATCTATAAATATATATAGATCTATAAATATATATAGATCTATAAATATATATATAAATATATATATATATATATATATATATATATATATATATATATATATATATATATATATATATATATATATTTCCTTATGTCCCGCTAGTTTGTATACAAAGATATAAGACAGGACAGGAATAAAAAATTTTTTTTTTTTTTTTTTAGATTTTTGAAGTAAAATAACATGTTGGTTGTAATTCTCAGAAATCAAGTAACCCATTCTTGAGACAAACACCTGTGTGTCACCATATCTCAGTGCCACGGTTGCTAACACACTACAGCATGGCCGAGTGGTGATTTGGCCATAAGCGTAGAGATACACACAAATGCAATCCCAGAATTCCCTTTCTAGATCGATCTCTTTTCGTCCGGATAGCATGGGATGAGCACGCATGTTTCTATCTCTCCGTGAACGAGAGGAGGCGACCCCCCCCTCAGCACTAGTTAAGCCTAGTTAGTTTAATAATTGTAGGATACGTAAATTGTATATTGTATAGTAATATATATTTTTGTAAAATAAATAGTTAAGATTATATAATATATTTGCAATTGTGTCGCGTGTCGCTTTTTTTTTTGTTGTTGTTGGAGTGTCTAGCATAAATTTCTTCATTAAAGAATGAAGCAGTCCGGAGCACGAAGAAAGGATATTCCAACCAGAATGCCACCAGGGTGAAGAGGTCATCTTGAGAAAATAAAGGAGCCACACCCACATCCAACACCTCAGGTATGAATTTCTTCTTGTTACACAGACCCTAATGACTAGCCATCTTCAGATCTTCACGAGACTGTTTCTAAGACATTTAGTGTAACACGTGAAGCCAGCCACATGCCAGTGACCGGCTGATCGTGTGTTATACTTGATCTCTGTATAAGATACATAGATATTCGAATATTCCATTACATTTCTCTTTTATCTTTCAGACACTGAGTTAATAAAAGAAGTGAGGAACATTAATTTTCCTCTTACTGACCAGTAAACTATGTTATAGTATATCTTTCTTATAGTCTCTCGATCTCGATAAACTCCAGGACAAGAATTCATCTGGTCTAGTGGAGTACCCAGCCTAGTGCTGTTACTAGTCTCTCACTTCTAGACAGAGTCCAAGAAAGAGTTTAATATCTAATAGGTTCTACACTATCAACCAAGCTTCAACCTCTGTCCCATCGCCACACTATTGCATCCTTGTGCCTGTTTTGCAGGTACCTTTATGGAATAAGCTCTGATAAATCCAAAGCACTTGTACTCCTTTCCGACTAACCTGACATGCAGCAAAGTCCCCCCCCTCACCTTTCATTGTTAAGATGTTAGATGTTGGAAAGCTTTCTACTCTAATAGTTTCTTTCTAGATTTTGAGTTTCCCTGCAACAATTTAGAATGAACAGACATGTCGCTGCTCAACTTCCCACAGTCCTCTATTAGACAGGACCATAAATAGTAGCCGCTTACATCCAAGTAGCAATATAGCTTGTTTGGAGTGAACAAGAGTAAAAAAAAAAATAAATAAATAAAATAAACAATACAGGCAACATCACTTGGAGTTCTCGTATAAGCCAGTGTTGGTTGACATACCGAGGAGATCTTATTTGAATTTTAAATACTGTGTTCTTTTTTAATACTTGGTCAGGGTTTGTATAAGAGGAAGTATCCTCATGACAGGTTGTTCTGATTAACCCTCTTTAAACAGTGTCTAGTAAGCAGTCAAGTTCTCACCACTTTCTGCATAATGATTCTGTTTGTGCAGGATCAATATATAATCTCATCTACGATGCAATCAAAACTCAACAGCTCAGAAACAAAGATCAAATTGAACTACGAGTTGGGATTTTTTTATGTAATAACAAGCCACCGTGCACCAAGGCTCAAATGCCACTTGAAAATAAAGGTTAATGAGTTTATCAAGTCACGATGAGAGATGAATTTGAAGATCGAAATCTTATTTAAGAGTACGGCTTAAAATGACATGAGCATTTTAGTGCGGGGGGGGGGGGGTTCTTTGTATTTTATATGCCAGAATCTATAAATATCCTCATTAAAATTAAATATTAGATTGTTACAGTAGTATAAGATCTAAGAATATAATCATCTCTGCACACCAAAGACATGATCATATATGTAGCTAAAAATGAACAAACATCGAGGTGTAAGACATCTACTAGTCAATTATATATAAAAAAAAACAATTGAAAAAAATTGTAATAAAATTTTGATCTGGAAGAGGATGGTAATAATTTGCATAAGAACATTGTACAGATCTATCAAAGTCAATGTTTTTTTTTTATTGAATGATTAAGTATTCATATGCAGATATACTATTAAAAAGTTATGGCGTTTTTATTTTTTAGGTTTGTATGCTTGACACAATGCGGTACAATCACGTTAAGAATACGGTAAAATAACCTTGACACACTGGTTCTCACCAGATCACCGAAGTTAAGCAACAATGAGGCTGCCCGGTACCAGATGGGTGACCGTTTGGGAAGGCTAGGCGCTGTATGTACAGCGCCGAGTTATAGAAATTTCCAGGATGGTATCTGAGAGTGCGTTTAACTCACTGGGGGAAGAGATACCTTCGAATCAAAAGGGAGAGCAACAGGGAGCTATCGTCTTTACTTGTCTTCCTGAGATTACCATGGCTCTAAAATTTGGGGAGCTGTGGTCGCTGACGCTGTTAAAACAGCAAGGCCACTGATGATGATGATGATTGACGCAGAAAGAATAGGCAGAGTACACCTTACTAAAAGAGTATTTTTTTTGCTGCCAATACCAGAGTTTGAATCTCACATAAGTTTATTTTTAAAAGGATACGTTTTAGAAATTTAAAGAAATTAACATAATGAAACAAAGATCATCACATAAATACTTATTTAAAAAAAAAAAACAAAAAAAAACTAAGTTACCATTTTTGTTAGCAAAAAAAAAAAGAAGTAAATATAAAAGATACTCAGCATTAGTACACAGTAAATTATATATTTTTTTATTATTATAATATAATTTCTAATGCTTTTGTTAATAAAAACAATATGTAAATATATTCATCGTAGTTACTTTCTCTCTCTTGCAAATACTAAGTAGTATTTATTTTTTTTTTTTTTCCACAAAATTTTAAAAATATTTTTATTTGTACTAGCTCTAAAGTGGTAGAAACTAGGTAAGGTTAGAATTTAACATGCCCGGGAACTGTATATAAATTGCTCAAGGAGCTGGTCGCAACTAGATGTAATAAATTATTTATAAAAAGTATTTGTAAAAAAAAATATTGTGATAAAAATAAGTGCTTAGTGAACCACTTAAGATCCAATTATATACTTATAAATTCTGATTCCTGACAAAAAAAAAAAAAAATAATAAAATAAAATAAATAAATAAATGAATAGAATACTCTACTTGCCTTTAAGAATAATTCCCATGGGAGATTAAATCCATTTTAATTTTATTTATAATTTAAGAACTGTAAACACGAAGTCTTGAACCAGAAAATAAAAATGTGAAAAGGACAGTTTATTGAGTACAGATACTCTTCATTTTAAAAGCTTTTTATTTTCGTTTTTGTTTGTTTGTTTGTTTTTTCTTATATGAAGGACACAAGATTAAATTTCCTGATCGTTTACCAAGCAGAGGGTTTTTAAACAATTTTATTTGAAAAAATTTACTCACAAAAAAAAAAAAAACCTTCTTAGGCTATATTCTGCATGCTTTCAGTTGTTCAGAAAAAAAAATCATAATCTAATTGATTTCATGGTAAATAAAAAATATTTCATCAAATTTCAAAGAATTATTTAAACAAGGTGAGTTAATTCTAGGCATGCCTTGCAACGTCGGTTCGGCAGAATGCACATTTTCTAGCCTGAAACGAACATGGCCATCTTGTGGATCAGAAACCCAGAAAGACTAATTTGTATTCAACTAAATAAAGTTTGGATTTCCTGTTTTATGACATATCAACCCTTTTGTGGCTATTTAATGATGAAGCAATATATATATATATATATATATATACTAGCAATCGGTGCCCGGCGTTGCCCAGGTGTTTTGAGGTTAATGCTGAGAAAAAAAAAGGTCAATTTTTTAAACTTTGACCCCTATTATGACTTCTTAACATTTATTGTTTAGGGATCAAGTAAAGGTAATAAGTTAGATCCATGTCCAAGGAATCTATATCTAAAATATCACGTGTTTAGACCCAAAATTGTAGGAGGAGTTTGGTAGAGTTCTCAAAGGTCAAATCGTTTGATAGCGAGGCCAAATTTCGCGAATTTGGCCTTTTTTTAAAGCAGTTTGGCCTTCAAAATTTATGTTTGGCCTTATTCTTCACCGATGAAATCTGGGGACGCAACGGAAATTTTCGGCTAAAAAATGTTGTTACTATGCACATCTATGTATTGAAATACAATTTGTGGCAAAATTTCAGGAAAAACTAATGGATGGTTCTCTCGCAATAGTCCGGACAATTCGCTAAATTATCTCGTCAAAACCTTAAATCTCGAATTTTTGTGCATTTTTTTTTCGGGGGGGGGGGGCTAATTTGGCATAATAGTGTCCATTTAATAGTATTATCTTGAAAAAATAAAAAAATAAGGAAAATTACCCAAAAAAAAACAAACAAGAACAACAAAAGTGTGCCGTATTTTTAAAAGTTTTATTGCGTTGTTTTTATTTGCTTTTTTTATTTCATCGGTGAAGAAAAAGGCCAAACAGAAATTTGAAGGCCAAACTGCTTTAAAAAAAGGCCAAATTCGCGAAATTTGGCCTCGCTATAAAAAAAAAAATGGGGAAATCCCCCTACTTGAACTTTCTGTTTAATTAATAATGACTCGCTTGTAGCGTTGATTTTTTTCTTTTTTCGCTATAAAAAAATAACTACTTGATGAAATTACGTGATTTTTTCTGTAGGAAAACTTTATCCCATGACGAGTACGTACAATATATATATATTTTTTTAAATATTTCCATTTTTTAATGTCAATGGAAAACTGCACAAGTACCCAAACCCGAAATGTAAAGACCACGAGTGAAGGCGCTTTTTTTTTTTTTTTTTTTTGGTTTAGTTTCATAATGGCGGCCGTGATGTCGGAGGTTCGATTGTTAGATTGTCAGTTTCGTATTTTTTTAATTTGTAAATCGCAAGTTAGGAAAAAATTAAACCCTTCCAAGATGGACAATAAATCAAGCCATAATATCTTATGGTAAAGGTAAGAGCCTACGAACCATAGTTTTTTAGGAGATGTGATTATTGGATTAACCAATCAGAAATCGTCTGTGGCACACACATCTGTTTTTATAGATATATAGAATAGATATATATATTTATATATATATATATATATATATATATATAAAATTTATTACTGTGAGTCCAGAATGAGTTTACATATTGCTTCAGCTAGGGGAAAATCCTCAAAAAGAAGAGGAAATATCCAACTAGCATCGTCAGAATTCAAAGAGGAGTCCATCTATGAATTCTAACGATGCTAGTTGGATATTTCCTCTTCTTTTTGAGGATTTTCCCCTAGCTGAAACAATATGTAAACTCATTCTGGACTCACAGTAATAAATTTCCTATATACTGCTCTGGCTACACATTGAGCACTCTAGTCCGGTTTTTTCACCACTGGTATATATATATATATATATATATATATATATATATGTATATGTATATATATATATATATATATATATATATATATATATATATATATATATATATATATATATATATATAGAGAGAGAGAGAGAGAGAGAGAGAGAGAGAGTTGGTATAAGTGAAAGGTTATGGGCAATAACTCTTGTGACAAAAAAGTGTGTGAGGTTAAGTTTTGGAATTTGAAAAAAAAAAAATGGATTGATGAAATGTAAAGATAATATTGTGAGATTTGAAAAACAAAAAACAAAACAAGAAAAATAATTAAAAAAAAAAAAAGTATGTTTATACATAGAAACATACAACTGATTGCGAATGTTTACACTGGAAATTACCTGAATTGAGTAAAGTTTTTATGCTGAAGCGGAAAATCATAAATTTGTCAAATTTTATTCTGATGTAATTGTAACAATAAAGACTTTCTGAAACGCGTGTACATATGGAAAAAACATTGTTCAGTGTTGATTCTTAGCACATGATTACAAAATATTAACATATGTGAGCTCTGTTCGACTTAACGTGTTAACCATTGAGCTTAATTTTGTCTCCAGCACTTGATATATCCTAGCAATTAATATCATAATTTATTAATAAAATTTGTGTCATGTAACCTCCTTGAAATATCACTACGGTTTGAGTTCTCTAACTTGAAGTTTTCCTTTATATATATATATATATATATATATATATATATATATATATATATATATATATATATATATATATATGATTCAAAACTGGTGTCATGTAAACATATTATAAGGTATTTACAGCTTTTTCAGATTTTTAATCATGTAAAAACGTGCTTTATCTCCTTTTGATGGATTGATTGTTACTATTTCTTCTGATGAGTTAAGGGCAAAATAGATTCACTAATTGATAAAATAATTAAGTCATTGATTTTGTGCTACGAAACAGATACTGTCAAGAATTGTAAATCCCACCTGAATTAAAGGAATAAATTGTAAGATGGTCAACATCACGAACTTTACAATATAGACTTTTGTCATTCATTATATATATATATATATATATATATATATAATGAATGAATACCTACAGACTCTAGTGTTTAATCCTTTCGGGAATCATTAGTCGCAATTAACACCAGTCGAGAGATTTGAACCTGGCAACAAAGCCATCTATGATTCCATTAGCAAGGACCAAATCCATTCAGCCACCGTTAACCGTGAGAAATATTGTTGAAATTTAAACATTTATTTTTAAATGTGTTTTTTTAAATGTTTAAAAAAACAACAACAAAAAAACAACAACACATTCTTACTTTTATATGTAGTACACTTTAAACTTTTCGTTGAATAGCAGAAGCACACACACAAACACACACACACACATATATATATATATATATATATATATATATATATATATATATATATATATATATAAGAATGTGTGTGCGTGTGAGGACAATTCTCATCCTATATACTTAACGATTTTTTTTTTATCTATATTATAGGATATTCAGATACATGGAAAACTTTTTAATCCATTTTCATTCAGAAAAATGGGTTGATAAGGGGACAAAATTTAAAATTGGTATGTGGGGGTTGTCGGATTTTTATTCACGTGCTGTTTCACAAATGTGTATACGCAAACTGTTCACATGACAGATTCATTATGTTAAGAATAAGTAGGTTTGAAAACAATTTTTAAAGATCGTATGAAGCTGGCCTAATGGTTATTGTACTTGACACGCTGTCTTTAGGTTTTAGTTTTCATCTCAGCTAGAGTAGATTTTATATTTTTTTTTACTTACAAGAACTGAACTGTTTAGAAAAAACATAATACTCGCATGCACGTCTCAGTTTCTGTATGAATTTAAAATATAATATTTATGCATATTTTACGACCGGGCAACGCCGAGCGACCTGCTAGGAAATAAATAAAAACTTATGAATGTAAATTAAATACGCTTTTTTGGTTTTGGAATGATAACTAAGGGGATTGTGTCTATATATACATTATATATATATATTACACACATACATATTGAATGCCTGCTCGACACTATCCTCGAGTTTCTAAGGTCTCTCTGTACAGGGTTTTGTCAGAACAACCTGGCATGAGGATACTTTTCCCCAGAAGCAAACGCTGACCAAATATTCAATATCACATAGCATTCGCTGCCCAAATAAGATCTCCTTACTATTGCTAACTCACATGAGCTTTTACGAGGAATGGTACACCTTCTCCAAGTGATGTTACCTCAAGTAAAAGTACGGAGCTGGATACTCCACCAGACTAGAGAAATTCTTGTCCTGGAATCCAGTAAGACCAAGGGACCAAAATGAGAGATATACTACAACATATAAAAATGGTTAATTGGAGAGAGTAAAACTATGTTCTCAATTTCTTTACTAACTCAGTTTAACTTTAGTAGAGCATTCGAATATCTAGCCCCAGGTAGTGACTCCCTTGATTTTTGAGAACTTTGACTGAAGTAAAATAAAATATATATATTGTGAACACACACACACACACGTGTGTGCGTGTTTACATACACATATAAATCTACACACAAAATGAATAATTTAAAACAATGTATAAAATAAATTATTCAAAAGCGTACACCGATAAATCTAGATCCGTATACTGAGATGTACTTACAACAGTAATTTTATTTATGTTTCATCAAAAGTCGTTATTTCTGTGATTCAACCTAAATTCTCACTTACAAGCATAGGAATCATCAGCTATTTTTAAGACTAACTTTTTTTTATTGCAGAATAAAAATCAAGCATAAAATAAATTCTGTAAATAAAAAAAAAAAAGACTTCAACAATAATATATTATTTTGATTGTGATTCCAAAATGACAAAGTGTCAGCCATTATTCATTTGGACTAAAATTTCTGTTATTCTCTCTCTCTCATATATATATATATATATATATATATATTTAAAAGAGTGTAGCCATCAACAATTGTGGTTTTTTTTTTAAAGGTTTTCATCATATTTTTATTTTTATTTTAAAATAAAAATATGATGAAAACCTTAAAAAAAAACCCACAATTGTTGATGGCTACACTCTTTTAAATATACATTTTTTTCTCTCGTTGGAACTACACAACCATCATTTTAAATATATATATATATATATATATATATATATATATATATATATATATATATATATATATATATATATATATATATAAGCGAGATAAGACACTGATAGAATTCAGATGAAAAATCCTGATAGATATTACTTGAAGTAATACTTTCAAGGAGCCCATCTATATATCCCACCTGGATTTATAACCCCGAATGACATTGGACTCCTTCCGATAATGGATTACCCAGGTTGTATCAACTTCTCTTTTCATATAATTTTCTCCATATAATTATCCACAACCACTCAAAAAACTATTTTCAATAATTGTGCTGAAAAGCAAAATAACGTCCATTCGCAGCTGAAATTTTGCTAACTGCATTTCATTTCCTCTGATGATATGAGCCATTGCTGCAAATCCATGGATTAAGGAAATTAAAATAACCCTTTCTATATATTCCTTTTGTCAAGCAATAAATTCTTAAATCGAATATATGTTTCTATATGTTGTTTTTTTTTCTTCAGAATTTAAAATTTAACCACAAAACTTATATAAATTCCCCAAAACCTCTGGCCTTGATGGAGGCGAAACTAAAACTTACTGCAATGGTTTCAAATGATCTAAAAGGGAGACTTGATTCCAAATATTTCTCATATGTTATATCTCCCCTCTTTTGGAAATAGGGTACGATTATGAATATCTTCCGCATCAAATAATCCTTATACACTGTGAAATTTACTTTATGTATGAAAACCAAAGAGGGGAGATATAACATATGAGAAATATTTGTAATCAAGTGTCCCCTTTGCTGTTATTTCAGATTATTTGAAACCATAGCAGCAAGTTTTAGTCTCCGCTCCATTTAGGCCAGAGTTTTTGGGAAATATCAGATATTCTGTAATTCATATGCAAAACTAGAAAAACAAATGGCTATGATTGAAACATTTTATGGCTGCAAAAAAGTGCCAAAAGTAGGCTCTGGATGATGGATGATCCTCTTAATGTGCGACCTTAAGTGCAAATGTCACATAGACCACTACACAATTCAGTTCATTAGCTTTCTAACGAGCCTTCATTTGTTAAATTCTGATCATTAGTCGCTGAGATTTGGAATTTCTGGGAAACCAAAATGTAGATTCCATGAACAAAGCTTCTTTCTTAGAATTGCACGCCTGTGGAACTCTATTCCGTTTGCCTGTTTCCCACCTGACTACAACCTTGATGCCTCCAAGTCCAACATAAACAAATTTCTGATGAACTGGCCCCTTAAGTAAGACACTATCAAATCTCCAATGCTAACGTACTGTACATGCAATAACCCTTATCCCCGAGTGGCTTCCGGGCCTTGATAACTGGTGACTACCTTGTAAAAAAAAGAAAAAAAAAAAAGAATATGTTTACCAGAAAAAACAGTCGGAAATAAGTCATACACCACCCACTATGACTATGCAATTCACACAGCTACGTACTTAGAAAACAGAACTATTAAGCCTAGCATAGTGATATGGGACAAGAATGGAGAAAGTAGCAACCTTAGCAGAAGTTAGTGTCCCCAATGGTGCTAGGTTAAATAGAACTTAAAGGGAACAGATAACAAAATACCAACGTCTTATGTAAGATATCAAAAGAAACTGGAATCTTAGGAAGATCTCCCCCATTCCAGTAATTATAGGAGCAACTTTTCTCATGGAAATGAATTACACAAACTAGCAGGCAAATATACCCGGTGAACCAAGTGCAAGAGAGATACCAACAATTGCAAAAGATCTCTTAGTTGGAATGCATGAGATAGTGAATTAATGTCTGGCATCCGGCAGCATGCCCCATTCCAAGCTAGAACAAAATAAGAAAATCTTTAAAAATAAAGAGGGGGGGAGAGAGAGAGAGAGAGAGAGAGAGAGAGAGAGAGAGAGAGAGAGAGAGAGAGATTTTAACAGAAATATGCTACACTTTCGCCCCGTATCAATGCCGAGTAACCCAGCTACTCAACAAAAATTAAATAAACGAATATTTTCGTAGGAACATACACAATAATGAGGCAAACTCTGAGACGTAAAAGTTTGAAATTAATTTTGACAGATTTAACTAATGGCTTTTTTTTTTTTAAACATAGGTGAGCAATGGAATTTGTCTTAAGATAGATTCATATGTAATTAATCTCGAAATGTAGATTGTAATCCTTGTGATTCAAACATTAGGTAATAAGATAAAAAAAATTTGCTAGTAGGACCTACGGAAATTCCACGGTAGTTTTCTTTATTTTTCTATATAATTTATTGTTAGTAAAATTTTTCTTGAAATCATGTCAGGTAGTGTTAATAATATCAATTAAAAAATATCTTTCTTCTCCCATAAAACATAAATGTAAAACTACTACTACTATTACTAATAATAATAATAATAATAATACTAATAATAATAAGTTTAAATACAGAAAATAAATATAAGTATAACTTCAATTAAAAATACATATAACACTTTTACATGTTACATATATTCTTTAATAAAAAAACATTTATTTATTATAATATAATTATATAAAAGTGAGAACGTGTGTTTGGACAATTCTCAACCTATATACTCCACGAATTTTTGATTTACAAATTTGAAATTTGGTATATCGGGTATTCAGACATGTGGAAAACTTTTTAATCGGTTTTCATTCGGAAGATGAATTCATATGTGTAATTCATCTTGAAATTTAAATTGTAACTAGCTAGACGCCCGGCATTGCCCCGTGTACGATACGCATAATATTTTAATTCATGCAGATTGCGTACGTATTATTATAGAATCAATCTTCTATTGATTATTATGAGGAATAATTTGTCCGGTGGACTAATTCACAAAAAAATAAATAATAATGATAATGTCGTTCATCAAATTCCGTCTGTGTTTGTTTACAATATCACGTCAGCTGATATTTGGGCTTGACGATCTTAAAAATAATCTTTCTTTTTTTAAAGAAGAATTTTTACAGGGGGAATATTTTACGTTACACCGGCCAAGGTTACACCGGTGTAACGTAAAATATTCCCTTGTAAAAATTCTTTTTATAAGAGAAGAAAGACTATTTTTTGGATCAGATTTCTTCAATACTTATCGAATGAATTTCTATACAAATGTATAAAAGATGTATAAGGACACTGCCAGAAATATAAATTACCTTTGTGTGAAATTTGCAAAAGGTAGGCTCAGCCGTTTCGGAATCTATGAGGAAGGAACTTACACAGAAAAAGTGATTTTCATATAATAGTTTAGTTTTATCGCTATTTCCATGGCAAGTGAATGGCCCAATAGTAGAGATCCTTGAGATTCAAGCACTAAGTAAAATTAATAAAATAAAAAATTGCTTGTGGGACCTACGGAAATTCCACGGTAGCAAGCAAAAGATTCTCCTCATGTTGACACGAAGAAAACATATGCAAGGTTGCTAAAGACAAGGTTTAATTTTTATGGAGAAATTCTGGTTTCTGATTGGTTGATAGCAGAACGTGAATTAATTTGATTCGTCAGTTCCTAGAAGCATCGTTTATAAATAGAATCTCCCAACTGTGAGGGACCATACAGTCATGAATAGTAAAAAATATTGCATCTAATCCCCAAACGTCACAAATTAAGACAAATCTATAAGTAAATGAAATCAGAGTAAACCGAAATATTTCATTTATATCATTTTATTTTGTTGGAAAAAATATGTTAATATCAAACTGGTTTACAAAAATGATTTTTTAAACACATAATACATATTTAATATACGAAATATAAAAGGAAATAAATATGTACTATAGGTAATGCATCATCATTTTTATTATTGTCTTTTATTATTCCTTTAAATATATATATATATATATATATATATATATATATATATATATACACACACACACATATATATATATATATATATATATATATATATATATATATATATATATATATATGCGCTTGTAAAAACTAATAAAAAGTTTGTGTGTATATATATACGATTTATTCATTTTGGCGTCCAGAGGTTCCAGGTCGCCTGATGAAGTCTCTTTGACTGAAACAGATGGTTATTCGTAGCGACCATATGTAACTGTTTACCCCAAATAATAAAAATATTTTTCTCTTTTTATTGAGCACTATTTAACAACCTCGTTGTCTTGATTAGTTCTAACTTTTGAACACCTCAAACCCGAATATATATATATATATATGATGATTGCAACGTCTTGTCAGACGAGTGCCACTCCCTCAGACATTTAAAATCCATGAGCCCAAATGCCTGAGGGAGTATCTATACAAAGATGATGTTACAGAGTCTTAGCTTTGTACGACAGCTAAGTCTCTCTCTCGGTTCAAAATGTTGAGATCCAGCAACAAGCAAGAGCAAGATAGCCAGCAACAAATTAAACTGCAGACCAGCTTAATGTGGGTACTGGTCTCCCGCTTTATGGTTTTTTTAAATCAGAGATTTGCTTCTCCTAGAAAGGTTGCCTTCACCACGGCTTACGGGAGCCCTCCCCACCCCAATACACATATACACACACACACAAATATACACGATGCTAGTTGGCCGTTGACCCAGAAAAAGAGTTCATTCGCCCTTTGGAAGGTCTTGTTTTTAATCCTCCAGGGAGACTAGCCGCCCTCCTCACCAAACAAGTCTGGTGGGGGAACCAGTTTAGTCGCCGGTGACCCGACCATGAGGCAGGTAGTACTGGGTTACATGGTACCAGTAGCATATGACATTACCTGACACATGACACATATATATACACACACACACTAGCTGTATACACCCGGCGTTGACATGCTAAAACAAATTTCCTTAAATGTAATATGCAAATGAAGTTACTTATTGAATACCAAAGCCATTGTCAAATTTAATACATTCCTGTTGTATAGATCAACTAATGTGGATATCCGCACATGAAGATTCCGTTTCTTCTATAATTACATACGCTTCTATTCCGCACTAATATTGTGAAGCCATTCAAGCGTGGAATTATCTTGAAGTAGCTTACAGCAATAATCCTCTGTCTTCCATCTATTATTAATTTAGGTCATTTTACAAGAAATTAACAAATCCTCTCAGGAAAAAAAGCTCCTTGCAAGATGTCGGATCGAGCAGCGAGAAAGATTGTACGAAAAGTTCAGCAGCAACCGAGAACCACACGAGGAGAACTTCAGAAAGATTTGGAAGAAGCAGGGATAGTAGTAACGAAACCAACGATTAGTAATGTACTCCGACGCAACGGTCTTAAATCGCGTACACCTCGAAAGACACCATTACTAAAAAAAAATGTTATGTTATCGCTCGTTTGCAAGAGACCACTTATTGAAAACAGATGATTACTGGAAGAATGTGACGAAAAGTGGAACTTTTCGGCATTAACTCTGTACGTCAGGCATGGAGAAGGGATGGCACAGCACACGATCCCAAGAACACCCTCCCCACTGTAAAGTTTGGTGGTGGAAATGTCATGCTCTAGTGATGCTTCTCTTCAAATGGTACTCGGACACTATGAAGTGATGGGTGATGAATGCAGCCAAATATTGGGAAATTCTTGGAAATAATCTCTTGCCTGCTTCCAATGCGTTAGTTATGCAGCGGGGATGGATCTTTCAACAAGATAATGATCCCAAACATACTGCTAAAATAACCTCCAATTGGTTCGTACAGAACAAAATAGATGTTCTTAAGTTGCCCAGTCCCCAGACTTAAATCCTATAGAAAATCTATGGAGAGAGCTCAAAATCATGGTCCACCAGCGAGATCCAAGTAATATTCAGGATTTGAAGAAAGTATGTGTTGAAGAATGGGCCAAAATTTCACCTGAACGTTATCACAAATTAGTTTCGTCATATAGAAAACGTCTCGAAGCTGTAATAGCCAATAAGGAGTTTTCAACTAAATATTAGATGAAATTGTGTTAGTGTGTCCAGTACTTTTTTTCCGGCTATTCTCGTTTTTATTATATAATTTTTGTTATGCATTAAAAGGTTCCAATTTCTAAAGTTATTTGTTATTGCTAAATTAGTAATTACTTCTTGTTAAATTTTCACGTCATTCGCTGCATAAAAATGTGTTAAATAAAGAATAATGGGATGTGTCCAACACTTATTTTCCCCACTGTGTATATATATATATATATATATATATATATATATACACACACACACACACACTTTTTATTAGTTTTTACACGAGCATTAATATGTCGCTACACATTCATGAGCATGATTCGGTCAGCTAATTACTTGTAACTAGAGACCTCTTCAGTCTATATAGCTTATATAAAAGTTACGTACATATTAAAAAATCGTTCAGGTATTCAGTGTCACGAGAAATTATTATCAGGAGGTCACATTACATTTTATTAAAAATAAAAAAATAAAAATGAAATGGTTTTTAATATATGGGAAGAAGACGGAAAAAGGGATAAGTTGGTTGGTTGTTTTTGTTTTATGGCATATCAACCCTTTTTCAGGTTATTTAATGCCGAATCCAGTAATTTTTAATAGAATATATTTGTTGTTTTCAAGTTGGTTTCTATTTAACCCATAGTTGGGACCCTAACAGGTACTACCACTCTGGGTCAGAGTGGACCTAGAAGCAATGGTAATTAAAGGGTGGCTCCACACTCCCCCAAAGCCGGCAAGCTAGGGCTTCACCACTGGATATAGTTTTAGGTCATATCCAGGACCGAAAAAGGGATAAGAAGACGGAAAAAGGGGGATTAAAGTTTGTATTGAAATAAAGAAAAAATGGAGGAAAACACATGAAGGAAGGAAGGAAGGAAGGAAGGAAAGGACGGTGAGGATAAGAAAAAGAAAAAATAGATAAAAAATAAATAAATATGTATTATTTTTCATCTAATTTTTATATATATAGACAGACACGTATATATATATATTAGTGTTGGCATGATTAATTGGAATCGTGAATCAGAAACATCGGAATTTTGGAGGGTATCAGAATCTAAAAAATTTGTACCTATTTTCCAATGCCAAAAACGATTCCTTTAACCATCGTTTTTGTTTAATTTGATATTGTTTAAAACAAAAACTCCCGCTACTGGTAGTAATAATAGAATAATAAATATTTATTGATTTTAAACGACCAGTGAAACCAAAATCTATAGACCCCCCCCACCCCCCACGAGTGTGTTTTTATGTTGGAGAAAATATATGCACATTTAACGTGTGTTTTTATGGGAACTTTATAGTTAAATATTTAGAGATTTATAAAGAATCAGAATCGGAAAAAATATTGGAATCGTCTCATCACTAATATATATATCCCGCAATCCTGCATTTTGCTAAATCCTACCCTCTGATGAGAAGGAAAGTATTTCTTCGAAACTCTGCGGATTAAGGACTATCCACTTATTTTGTGCTTCCTTTTTAAAATTAAATATGTTTTTAATTCTTTTTCAAAGTATTTTTTAACATGTTTTATTAACTACTTGTTCTTATATACAGACATAATTCAAACCATATATATATATATATATATATATATATATATATATGGTTTGATTTATGCTTTTTGGTTTTCCATTTTTAATCTGAATACTTTCAAATGCCATGGCACAAAGAGTTTTTTTCCTTATTTCTCTTTCTGTAACCATTATTGGCTTAATAATGTAATAAAGTTCCTATGTAAGTTTATGCTTTATCTTCTTAACTGACACACACACACACTAGCAAGCTGCCTAGCGTTGCCCGGTCATAAAATACGCTAAAATATAT
>NC_136501.1:16499014-16656514 GCF_053919585.1 Euprymna scolopes
GTGCTAGTAAACTATCATATATTTCGATGCATAAGGCGACCGTCGGATAAGACGAGGTACAAAATTGGAGCAAATTTTAATAAATTTATCATATATCGGTTGTATAAGACGATTGCTAAATCACGAAACCATGTTTGTTTAGCCTAGGCTAGACATTGCAACACTCGGTATCTTATGAAGTATCGGTTTTTAAAGATGATTTTTTTTTTAACTTTAAGGGTCGTGTTGTACACCGAAATATACGGTAATCACACCTGACAGTAGTTTGTACTTTTACAAAGCCACAATTTGCACATGCATGGATTATTGTTGCCACAATCTAGGTTGGTGCATCTAGCGCTAATCTCTTACTCTTATACAGGTGCCAAAAAAGAATCTAAAATTTAATAGGTCCCACATTATCGGCCAAACCCAAACCTCTGTCGCATCCCTGTACCTGTTTTATAAGTACTTTAATGGAATGTGATCTGAAGAACATGTGCCACCTCCACACACATACTCTTGACTAAGCAGACCAGCAGCAAAATCCCAGTCCTTTATTGTTAAGGTCCTTAAATGCCGGAAAGCTTTCTACCTTAATAGATTCTTTCCTCGGACTGATAAACTTTGGAATGCCCTTCCTGTTGCCTGCTTTCCTGTCTGTACTAACCTGCAGGAGTTTAAATGTAATGTGAACAAACATCTCACTGCTGAACCCCCTCCACAGTCCCCTGTTAGACATAATCCTAAACAGTAGCCCCTAACATTCCAAATGGCAATAGGCCCCGTTTCGGATAAAAAAAAAAAAAAAAAAATCTATATGTTTCTCAGCAATAATGCAGGAGATCGTATATTTTTAAATATATTTTTCATTTTTACCTGTTTTTTTTTTTTTCTTTATGTTTGTAGATAAATATATTTTGCTTTGGTAAAAAACATTCCCACAGTAATACCAAGATAGTGCTACGAAATATGAATTAAAGAATAACTTAATGGCATAAAATATAAAAATACACACGAAACCTAAATTTAGTAATACGTAAATGAATAAATAAATAAATAAAAATAAATAATAAAAAAAATACAACAGATAACCAAGAAAATCTTAAACTACGGTTTCCTTTTGCGAAAAGAAAAAAAAAAAAATTTGAATTTCAAAAATATTTTCTTTCAGTAATTTTTAGATTTCTTTTTCTTACCAGTCGAAGCATCAAAAGTTCCTCTGAAAAATTTGTATTAAATTTCAAACTGCAAACATTCCTAAATTTGCTGAATAAAAAAAAAAAAATAAAAAAAAAAAAATAAAAAAAAAAAATCGTAATTCAATTTTAAACACAAAATTCCAAGATGAAAAATTTTCTTTCTTGATTTTTAAGTTCATCTTTTGAAAGTTTCTAGTTCGTTCTATGGATGCACTTAAATGTAATAAAAGCACCTTTGTTTTTGTTTTGTTTTGTTTATAACATTAACTCTAAATGAAAAGAAGACGAACACACGAAAGTGTACAGTGCAAGACTGCTATTGTGGCAATACGAGACATTAAATTCAATTACTTTAATACAAAGTATTACTTTACAAACTCCTTAGATTGTTAATATTCAAACTAATTAATGCAGTCCTTCATAGCTGAAGATGACTAGTCACAGTTTCCGTACTTTATCCTTTAGTGTTGTAGCATTCCACGCTCAGCGTGGAAAGTTTCCGCACAAATAGTGCATGGGTAGTTCATATTATATGGAGAATTGGAAAATGGGTACAGAAAGTTTGGTGGGCAGAAACTCTGCTACAAAAATGTGATAAAGCGCCACCAAAAGGCAATGAGTATGAGCATAAACAATTGGGAAGAGCTGGCAGCAGACCGAATTAACGATTATGCTGAATAGCGGTTGTAAATAATAAAAATAAATAAATAACTTGATATGTATTGAACAGCCCAATAAATTTTACTAACAGTATCCTAGTGATAGCCGTTAGAACTTTCTCAGGTTAAATAAAAGTGGCCTATCGTCTGCTTCTTGGGAGCCGAGGATGGTGAACAGAGATGTGGTATCTTTCAGTGACAGATCCTCTGCGATAATTCAGTTTTCTAATTGATGGCATACAAAGAAGAAGGGGTTGTTCGCAGCTTGCTATAAATGCAATGATAATAAAAGTATAACAATTTATGGAATAGTGGATAAGTATGCTAACAGACTAGTAAAAAAATAAAGACATGGGCACCTAATTAAAACTGAACCATTTTTTGGTCGATTCGTTCAATCATATTTATTTGGTGTAAATAAGCAATATTTTTATACACTGAAGTATGAAAGGTAATCCAAGGGGGCAAGCTGACATAAGAAAGGGAAGGAATGTTTTCTTTTTTTTGTTTTTCACAAAGGCGTCATCACATATCAAGGCCTGGAGGCTACCAGAGGATAGGGGTTAATTTGTGTTTAGTTGGTTGGTTGGTTGTTTTTGTTTTATTTTGTTTTTGTTTTACGGCATATCAACCCTTTTCGGGATATTTAAAGCCGAATCAAAAGATTTTGAAGAAATTTTTTTTTTAATAGAATATATTTGTTGTTTTCACGTCAGTTTCTATTCAACCCATAGTTGGGACCCTAACAGGTACTACCACTCCGGGTCAGAGTGGACCTGGGAGCAATGGTAATTAAAGGGTGGCTCCACACTCCCCAAAGCCCACAAGCTGGGGCCTCACCACTGGATATAGTTTAAGGTCATATCCAGGATCCCCATTGAGGGACTTTTACCCTCCGCAGGGGGGCAGTTGGCGTATTCTAATGCCCCACCAACAGGGCCAATTTGTGTTTAGTAATCATTGAGAGAGTAGCATAGTAATCATTTGTGGAAATAGAGCACCACACCATCCAGACATGCACTAGAAGGGCATGGAGAGTACTGGAATCTTGGGAAGGTTTATTGTCACTTAAATTCCAGACAAAGCCCACGACTGTTGACAGCAAAAAAAAAAAAAAAATTTTTTTAAATCGATGGTAAATGGCTGTTACGAGAACACAAAGCGATTTGCAATAGGTATCAAAATAGAGAATACTGTAAATCTAGGAAAACTTGTTATCACTCAGATTCCACAGAACATCATCATCTGTTGCCATAGATAGATCTCTATTGATAACCTATATGAAAACTAGTAAACAAAAGAAGAATAAAGAGATGGAGATTACTGGAGAGGCTTTTGTCACTCAGATTCCAGAGAACATCACCGGTTATTGTCCGTAAGAAATCACAGATGACCTGGGTGAGAAGTCCTAGTGAGTTGTTGTTGTTGTTGATGATCATTTTTTTTTTCTTTTTTGTTTGTGTGTGTACATCACCATAAATTGGCACCACACGAAATAAGCGAGGAGGGTCAAGGAGGATGGAAAGACTGAGGAGTGAAAGCCAGACCTCTGTTGGTTGAGTGCAAAGAGGACTGGAATCTTGGGAGGCTTTTTGCTACCAAAATTCCAGTGAAGACCAATGGTCGTTACCAACGAGAAATCAATGGTAAGCGGCTGTTGCGATAGCATAAATTCTTTCGCAAAGGTTATTGAAACAGGTGGAGAGTACTGGAAATCTGGGGAGACTTGGTTGTCACTCAGAATCCAGAGGACACCACAAGTTGTTCTCAAATAGAAATCTTTGATGATGGCCTGTGTGACTACTAGTGAGTAAAAAATAAATAAATAATAATAATAAAAAATCTAGATCAAAGAAAGAATACTATTTCTACCGTAAAATTTTCTGCATTCATGTAAAGCTTCAGGAAATCTTAGCATCTTAGCAATGGTCTAGAATGTGATATTTAAGAACTATGTCTGCATAGAATTTGTTGCATTATTTGTTGAGAGGTATCATCTTTGTTTTGCTAATTCTTCAGATTCTCCAAATAAATCAGGAGTAATTAAATAATAATCAATAACTATAATGACAAGATGCATGTTGATGTGTTCTGCCTAATGATGTAATAGGTTACAGCGACGGGCGAATGGAACGAGAAATGGAGGGAAGAGGGAAACAGAGGAACGGGGTGCATATTAGACTCAAAAGTCTCATTATCTGAAGGCTGTGAGTGCAATGCCAACAGACATGTAGATTTTCTATTTTCTCTTCAATCAAACCCTAAAATATATTCCAGCAAACAATATCCAAGAAGAAACTGGTGACGCCTGGGACACAATATCAAGGGGCTGCTGTCCTACCGAGTAGAACATGATCATTTTCAAGTCACATTTAAACAAATTCTTGTTTCACCGTCCTCTTAATCAGATTTTACCAATCCTCATGTTGTTGTTTCACTGTCCTCCTGACAAATTCAGAAGCAGCGACTCGTTAGTAGATGAAACAAGTGAAGCAAATGTCCCCAGGGGATGTCAAATCCTGGTGAATATGAACAAATAGCGCAGTTTTAGGCCTTAATGTATGTAAATTTAAGTTCTGCACCACGCAAAAAAAAAAAAAAAAAAATGACAAAGTCCATCATTTGCGCCCCCCACCATTTAGCCCCCAAAGTCCCCAAGGCCTTTGAGTTCAGCACGATGTAAAACTGCTAAATACACATACACAGAAAATGTAGGACAAATATGGTAAAATAGTCCCCAAAATGGACTGTTTTTATTAGCCCTAAAGGAGCCCTTGGGCATACTCAAGAGTTATCATGAAGTATAGACAAACAAAATTATATAGAAATCAGTTAGTTACAACTTTTCAGAAATTTTTATAAAAATCCAAGGCATCAATTTATTTTTAATAAGCACAAAAGTGTCAATTTTAGCCATTTTAACCCGAAAGGCACCCCTAGCGGGTGGGGCAACCAAAGTTTTCCCGGAAAATCCATTGTTACTTTTTTTTTTTTACTCCTATCATGTTTAATGTTTGTGCAAAAATTAAAAACAATTCCAACGCGTAGTTGAGAAAAGTGCGAACAGACGAACAGACAAGTGTGAATTTACATGTCCACCCTCCTTTTGTTGGGGGAACTAATAAATATTAATGTGATATAAAAAGTTTCCCAATTTTTTATCGATTGGACGATTCCAATACAATTACTGATTCTGTTCTAAATTCCCAATTTCGATACAAGTACAGATTCCAATTCGTTTAAAATCTCTTCATATATAGTTGTAGAGTTGTATTTTTATTATTTGCTTTTCAGGTTACCATAACAACCCATGCATATATTTTTGCAAACGTAAAACATACACTTTTAGAGTGATCTATAGATTTTAATTTAACCAGCAGTTTAAAATCAATAAATATTTCTCATTCCATCTTTAGTACCAGCGATAGAAAATTAAGTTTCAAACAAAATATAACAACAAAAAATAAACAATTATAAGAATCGTTTTTGACATTAAAAAAATAGCAATTAAATTTTCCCATTCTGATACTGAAATGTTCCAATTTTCTCCAATTCCGACAGTGCTATTTTGCTAGAATACTGTTTGTTTTTGTTTTTTTTTTGTGTCACATGGATCTTAGTTGAACACAAAACTTAACTGAAAGCATTTTAAATATTACAGTTCTGAATTTTTGCGATGAAGGCTGATTGTTTGTATTGCTTGTTTGTTCTCATCTTGAGTGTTTCAGGCAAACATACAAACATGCATACATACATTTAAAGAGACAGGTGAGATTTATATTATAGATGGTTCTGGGTAACACCGGGTGGCCTGCTAGTTTACTATAAATAGAGGTATCATGCTACTGACTGTGCGTTCATTAGTTTTAACTATTATGTTAAACCTATCTCTATCTATATAAAAGCCAAGTACATCCAAGGATGAAATACTGCTGCTATATCTGGGCAGGAGCTGCTAAAAACAGCCTATCCTGCCTTGACAGAGTACAAAATAGACTTTGTGGCTTAGTGGGGGATGTCCTTTTCTCTACCCTGCAACCTCTCTCCCACAGAAGAGACGTTGCGAGCCTATCATTGTTTTATCGTTATTTCCATGGCAGGTGCTCGTCTGAACTCCAATCTCTGGTCCCCCCTCGCCAATCTTTCACGAAAAACACCCATCTAGCTGAATCCAATGTGAAAAATTTTCCCCACTCTTTATCTGTGCCTAAGTAAAAACGTAGATTCCATGAACAAAGCTTCTTTCTTAGAACTGCACGCCTGTGGAACTCTGTTCCGTCTGCCTGCTTCCCACCTGACTACAACCTGGATGTCTTCAAGTCCAACGTTAACAAATTCCTAATGAACCGCCCCCTTAAGTAAACACTTCATTAAATCTCCACACTAACGTACTGTACTTGCAATAACCCTTATCCCTGAGTGGCTTCCGGGCCTTGATAAGTGGTGACCATCGTGTAAAAAAAAAAACAACAAAAAAAAACCCCTAGATATTCAAGTCGAGCAACCTGCTCCAGGTAATTCAGTATAATTAGTATTTATTAGTAACTCTATACAGAACGTGCATTAACTGATAGATAACGAATAACACTGTGCAACAAATTAAAAAAAAAAAAAAGTACTTGCCACATAAGACCTGTTTCGGTGTAAGAAACGTACCCAGATACTAAATCTGACCTTTATTTCTCAACACCGTTTTCATGTACTATAAATCCTAGTTTATTATTATTAGTCATGAATGAAAAGCACAAAATTGTCAGTTTAAACAACGTTTGTCCAATTAACCCCCTTTTTTTATTATTGAATATCATCCTTCTTTTCCTCTATTTCAGTCTGCTAACAGTCCAGGGTTCCATTTTCCTTATAACTCGCCCCCCTTTGTGAGTTTGTCTCTGCTTTATCGTTATTTTCATGGAAAGTGTTCGACTGAGCTTCAATCTATGGTCCCCCCATGCCAAACTTTCACAAGAAACACTAGACTAGCTGAAAACATTATCAATAATTTTCCCCACTCTTTATCTGTGCCTAAACCTAAACATAGATTCCATGATCAAAGCTTCTTTCTTAGAACTGCACGCCTGTGGAATTGTCTTCCGTTTTCCTGCTTTCCAGCTGTCTATAATATGGTTGTCTTCAAGTCCAACGTGAACAAGTTTCTGATGAGCCGTTCCACTTAAGTTAACAAATTTACCGAACTTCCATTACTATTGATTACTATATTGTCCTTTTGACTACTCTACACTCTTTAACCCTTATCCTTGAGTCGCCGATCGGCCTTGATAAGTGGTGACGCCTATGTAAAAAAAAACAAAAAAAAAAACATAATTTCCACTACTTATGTTTACTACGCTATAATCACATTGACTAATGTATACCCATTTACCCTTATCCTCGACTGGCTTCCAGGCCTTGATAAGTGGTGATTCCTGTGTACAATATCCCGATGAAATCTCTCGCCATGTTTATCATTCATGCCGCTAAGATTCTCTGCAAAATTCCCGAAAGTGAAAATTTTGCAAAAAAAAAAATGGACCTAATTAAACAAAAAGAAAAGGCAAAAGCAGTGTTTCCATGCCATTGTGCATATAAAAATGGCCGCAGATGTCCTGTACTTTTTCGAGGGTTGCGCAGGGTAATTAATCTATTGACCTTTTTACTACATGGAATTTCTTAATTAAATACTTATTATTCTATATTAGTGTTCATTTTACAACTTGTATCATATCTTTTTTTTTTTTTTTACTTGGGAGTCACCACTTAACAAGGCCCAAAGGCCACTCGAGGATAAGGGCTAATGAGTGTAAAGTGGTAGTGTAGTAATCGTTAATGGTGTAAATTTGGTAAAATTTGATTATTTATGAGGACGGTTCAACAAGAACTTTATATTGGATTTGGAGATTACTATGTTGTATTCAAATAGAAAGTAGGTCAGCGGAACAGTGTTCCACAGACGGGAAGTTCTAGAAAAGAAGCTTTGTTCATGAAATCTGTGTATAGATTTAGGTACAGATTGAGAGTGGGAGAAATTGTATATAGTGGTTGCACCCAGTCGAGTGTTTTTTTTTTGAAAGTTTGGCAAGGGTGGGGACCATAATTAGAGTTCAGTCGAGCACTGGCCATGAAAATAACGACATACTCACAACGTCTCTTTTGTGGGAAGGAGGTTGCAGGGAAGAGCAAAGAGCATCACCTACTAGGTTTCAAAGTCAGTTTTGAACTCTATCACGGCTGGATAAGGCACGCCGAGCAGCTCTTGCCCAAATATTATTAATAATATTTTAGGGTGTATCTGACTCTTATACAGATTGAGGATTGCACCAGGAGTGAAATACCTTCTGGAACAATAGAGTAATCCAACCATTTCTCCAGCGATCTTGGCAATATATTTGATGTATGTATTCCATTTCAGATCAGAAGTGAAGGTCAGTCCCAAAAGCTTTCCCAAGACAAGAGCCATTGATTTCAATGAACCAGCCACCCTTTTCCTCATTACACCATATTCACAAGATCAGAAGAGAGAGAATCAGAAATATTTTGGTTACTGCTGGCCTTTGAAGTGTTGCCATAGTTTGTAGTGTTGTTTGCATAAATGTCTACAGATGATTTAAGAATGTGATTTGGGAGACCATTGATGAAGATCAGAAAGAGAGTTGGGTCCGGGATGGAACCTTGAGGGACGCCAGCATCAGTACTATGAGTTTCTGATTTCTGTCCATAAATGACTACTCTTATGAGCCCATCAGAGAGAAAAGATTTAATAATTGAAAGGATATTTACTACTATTTCATAGCTGGCGATCTTGTATAGTAGACCTTTATGCCATACTCTATCAAAAGCCTTTGATATGTCAAGAGCTATTGCTCTATAAACAAGGATCCTTTCGAGAGATTCAATAATCCTGTGTGAGTACATCAACTGTAGATCTCGCAGAACGGAAATCATATTGCATGTCACTGAGCAAGTTATTTCTGCTGAGGTGGTTGATCACCTCCCTGTTTATCACGCATCTACATAATTTCACAAAACAATAGTCAAATAATTAAAACGAAAAGTTTTTTTGTTTTTCTTTTTAATTACATCGCCATGAAAAATATATCTCATCATTTTTTTAATTGTTTAATTTGTTGGGGCTTGGGGGGGGCACTTTGATAATAAAAAAATTCTTAGAATTTCTGTACATTTTGAAAACAAACAGGTAGTGAAGTAATGCTCTATATGGTATTTTTTTTTTTTTTTTTTTTCAAACAACTCTTTTTTCACTCCAAACAAGACATATTTCTACTTCAAACGTAAGGGGCTACTATTTGGGATTGTGTCTAACAGGGGACTGTGTGGAGTTGAGCAGTAAGATGTCTGTTCACATTACATTTAAATTACAGCAGATCAGTACAGTCAGGTAAGCAGGAAATAGGGAGGGAATTTCAAAGTCTAGCAGTCCAAAGGAATAAACTATTAGAATAGAAGTCTTTCGGACATGTAAGGATGTAAACAGTGAAGGAGTGAGATTTTGCCGCTTGTCAAGCTCGTCAGGAGTATGTATGGTGAGGGAGCACAAGTGCAACAAGTTCATCAGGACACATTCCATTAAAGTACTTGTAAAACAGGCACAGGGATGCAACATTGCAGTGATGGGACAGAAGCTGGAGCTTGACCAGCAGTGCAAGACCTATTAGATTGGAGACTTGTTTTTTGGACCCTGTCTAACGGCAGATGCACTAACCAAGATGTGTCAACAATACTCGATGCAAGTGACTTTGTAAAGATATAAAATGCTCTCTGGTGTGAGTAATTTTCTAGCATGGTAAAGGGAGCCCACCTTCTTTGCAACAGCTTTGGTAATGTCCTCAATGTATTTGTTACAATTTATGTTTTCTATGAATGTTATGCCGAGTAGTTTGAAAAATGAGCTCTCAGGTGGGGCGTTATGCTTCAATTAAGGTTTAAAAAGTAAGGTGCCATCCAATCCAAGATGGTTCCGTATAATTAGTACTTCTTAGTCATTCTATGCAAAACGTATATCAGCTAATAAGTAACCAATACTTATTAAGTAGACTTTTACTTTTTTCTTTTTTTTTTTTTTACATAATGTATTTTTATTGATATGAAAAATTACTTTGCATCACATACGTGTGTGAAGGAGGAAAACGTGGTAAGGTTGATGAGATAGATTTTTTTTCTCCTTTCCTGGAAAGTACTAAAACTGATCTTGTTGACCTTAAAATGGAGGGTGATACCTCCCCAGCCTAGCCCAGATGACATACACAGACAAGCAGGAAAATGTTTGGTGAGAAACGTAAAAAAAAAACATTGAGAGAATTATAAATCTGCTAAAATTTTATGTGATTCAAAGACAATCTGTCAAGAATTACAACCGCTTGAAACGTCTTGTATCTGCTGATCGCTGACCTTTGAGAGACTGGCTTGACATTGTACCGCTTGACCATTGACCTCCTTTGAAACAAACACTGAAAGTAGATGAATCATGGCCGTACCAGAAGCATACAAAATGGCCTCTGATTGCAGACATTGTCTAGAGGCAAAATATGGTTAATGTTTCCTTGACAGCAAAAAGGAAATATTACTAAAAAAAAAAAAAAAAAAAAAAAAAAGAGAGAGAAAGAAAATGAAATTTTTTTCTTCTTTTTAATATATTTTCTATATATTTTTCTTATCCGCTTATGAAAACATAAAATTGCATTTAAACTGTTATTCACTTGGGGCATTTTTTTTTTTTGTGTGTGTTTACTGTTTTTAGTGCAATGAAATGATCATATCTGAAATGAACTCAGAAATAAGAACGAGGTTTGCAGGTTCTGATTGCCTGGTTCGAATACTCGTCAAGTTTTTTTTTTATGTCAATTTCATTATCCTCATATTAAGTTATGAATCCGAATTTTCTCAGATCCCACCTCGCCATGTGTTAAAGAGTAAGATTAGATTTGAGAGCTTCAGGCGGTGAAAATAGTTTAAAAGGAAAACTCGAAATAAATAAATAATAAATAAATAAAATAAGTTTTGTAGAAATCGTTGTAGACAAAGCATGAAGCCATTTGATGTAAGAAACTAAAGAAAAATACCACTTCAAGGTAAAAAAAAAAAAAAAAAAAAAAAAACTAGCCAGCGATAAATGTTATATATGGATAACTTTCAACCCAGAAAACCACACTTCTTCCTTCTTTGTTAGAAACATTGGCCTTCGGGCCAAGATCAAAGTGTAGCATCTGTTCTTCGGATGCTGCACTTCAATTTTTTTTTAAGGAGAAATCCTTCACGACGGAGACAACTTTTAATTTTTGTTCCTTTTCTCCACGTTAAAAAACAACCCTGGTGTCTAACTCTGTCCCGTGGGGAGGCATTGTAAATAGGAACATTGCTCATGGAATGTGAGGACTAAAGGACACAAAAAAAGGGGGAAGCAGGAGTTATTAGGCTGTTAAAAGTAAATACAAGGTCCACTTTGTACTTGATATTGCAACGATTGCAGCAGCCGGTGTCATCAGCATGTCAAAAACGTCCATAGATAGTGCTGTATAAACCACATAAGATGTAAAACATATTCAATGGCTCACACGAATTAACCAAAGAGGAATAATTGCAAATGTTATGTCTGCTAGAATACGAATTCCGACTTACCAAATGCTTTCAGCATTTCAGGAACTATTTCAGAAATTCCTGCGGTTTTGTCATTCTTCACAATACTTTATCTCGCCTTAGTTGATATGTACTACTAATGTAATATAGCGCGTATGTGCATATGTAAATGCATACAAAGTGACATCGCCATGGGGAGAAGAGACTATATAAGAGAGAGAGACGAGATAATGTTCAAGATCTTGTGAGAGATGTGGAGAATGTTCTAGATCATGTGGGTGACGTTACGACTGTACCAATTAAGAGATAAATGCTGTTGTTACAAAGAACAAGGGAGTTAGAGTTATTTCCTATTTTTTGTCTTGGTCTCCTTTGTGACTGGAACTGCACACAACGTGTGTTACACTAGGCCTTGCACTAGATTCTTCATTCAATTCCGGGCAAAACCGGATTTTCCGACTCATACATGATAAGACTGTTAAAATAGTGTAATTTTAAACTTAATAGCCACTCAGAATCATTGATGGTTTTGGAATATGGTAACTGAGAAAATCAATCCAGTCGAGTCACATTTGTGTAAAGAAATCTACAAAGTTGACGTCTTTGTAGAGTTTATTACAAAATAAAACGCATCATTTGTTTTACTACATTGAAAACGAGCTGGTTAATTGCACTTGCTTTTATGAGGTACTTAAAAGTTTTATGCTTTTGTTTCGATTTTAAATTTGTCTTTCTTTCCTCTTTTGAGACAATAATGGATGGTCACCATAGCACTGGTTCCACTTTAACTGATAAGAATGGTAGAAACAGAAACTAGCAGAACAGTGAAAAAATACAAGACGGGCAAAATTACATTGTGAACATACAGTTACCTTAACAAGAGGATTGGTTGGTTGGTTGTTTTTGTTTTACGGCATATCAACCCTTTTCAGGTTATTTAATGCCGAATCCAAAGATTTTGAAAAAAAATTTTTTTTTAATAGAATATATTTGTTGTTTTCACGTCGGTTTCTATTTAACCCATAGTTGGGACCCTAACAGGTACTACCACTCTGGGTCAGAGTGGACCTGGGAGCAATGGTAATTAAAGGGTGGCTCCACACTCCCCAAAGCCGACAAGCTGGGGCCTCACCACTGGATATAGTTTAAGGTCATATCCAGGACCCCCATTGAGGGACTTTTACCCTCTGCAGGGGGGCAGTCGGTGTGTTCTAATGCCTCACCGACAGGGCTGTTAACAAGAGGAAAAGAGCTTCTTAATATTTTCTTCTATATAATAAAGCAAATTCGATTTCCTTTCCTCTATAACTACAGTCATTATAGGAAAATAACTTACCACTTCCTCTACTAAACTATTCCGTAAAACAATTATCCTAAATTTTCATGGGTGTCTCCAGAAATTATCATAAATAAAACGCAAAAAATTTGAAAATTCAATTGCAAGATTTTTTTAAAATTTCTAATTTATGTACATGCACGCATAATCAACAAACCTGTCAGAGGAAGGAGGTGATAGTTGCTAAGTAGTTAACGACACACACTGGCAACCTAGGTGTGTCCAGTTCGAATCCAGTTTGTTCCACAGAAACACTTTCACTAAGGGATGTTGGCAACCTTCACGTGGCCCATCTCATAAGTATCCAATGCCTCTCGAAAAAAAAATATTGGGGAAACGAATGCTAACAATAATCATCCGATTCATATGAAATAAATGAATGATGCCCAACAACCAAAAAATGTAATCTTCTTAGGCCAGTTAAAAATACATAATATACTTTGTTATTTTCTTTAATTTAATCCCTTTTTTAGAATTTATTAGACAAAATTTAACTTTTATTTTACCGTGCCAATAAATATGATCATCACTGTATATGTAAACATATACGTGCAAATATATACACATATATACATGCCTTACTTTATATAGATATATGTACATACATATATATGTTTGTTTGTATGCGTGCATGTTTATATTCCAGGGGTATCCGTTATCTCTTGTGTCAGAAAACTGTGTTCCAAAATTCATAATGCTTGGTTAATTAGTTTAGGAGTGAATCCTGTCCACGCAAAGATATAAATCTACACACATAGCTTACATGTGTATGTGTGCGCGTGTAAATTACAGGGGGGGGGTATCCATTGTCTCTTGAGTCAGAAAGATGACCCTCTCTTCACTTTATAAGGATTACTTCAAACTGATTTGACCTTGAACGCGGAAAGGTTTCTCACAGTAATCATGAACTTAGATGACACTAAAAATGTCAAACGCGTGTCATCAAAAATGTCAAACGTATGGAAGCCTTCAGTTGGAGGCCCTCGATGTAGCATGAGACCCATGACAACAATGCATACTTTTCATACTTGTACTGAAGATTCTAAGACATTGGCAGGACAAAAAAAAAAAAAAAGACTCATTCCTCACATGTTTAATAAAACATTATCAGATGACGGCAACATTTGAGCAGGAGTTACCGTCATCATATCTACTTGCATGTGAATCATAATATTAACAAAGTTTACATTTTTTTGTTGGAATATTAGTTTATGGAATAATGAATAAGCATGATAACAGACTAGTAAAAATAAGGACATAAACACGTCATTGAAACTGAACCGATTTTTTTGGTCGATTCGTTCAACCATATTTATTTGGTGTAAATAAGCTTTACTGAGCAGAATTCAACATTTTTATTCAGTGAAGATTCATCCATATATTAATACGATAGCATGTGTGTCATTTTCTGGATCACACTTACATCCGGGTCGTTTAATTGTTATGTACTCCCATTTCTTGTTATAAATAATTTTACCAAGAATTCTTTACAAGTTTTGGTTTCAGTTTCAATTATAGCTGATGGCACTTAAGTCATCTATTTTTTTTTATAAAAAATTTTATCAAGAATTCTTCATAAGTTTTCATTTCGGTTTCGATTATAACTGGTGGCACTCCAGTAATTAATTTTTTTTATAAATAATTTTATCCAGAATTCTTCATAAGTTTTGGTTTTAGTTTCGATTATGGCTGAAGGAATTCAAGTTATATTTTTCATGTTTTTATTTTGGTTTCGATTCAAGCTAATGCACCCAAGTCATATGGATATATTTTTTTATTTTTGAAATCGCAACTTTATAATATATAAAAATCGATAGAACATTAACTCTATGATAATACATACGAAATCTGCAAGAATTAAAATATCATAATTTAAGCGTACTTTATGACCAGGCTTTGCCGGGCGTTTGTGCTAGCTTAGATAAATACTTTTGCAGTTTTAACAAAAAAGCTACAATAATATTAGGGCGTCTCCATTTACACTGAACATCTACAGAATGCCAACATCAATATATTACATATGAATGAGTCCTCTGTGGAATTTCCACAGGTCCCGCTAGTGGAAATTAATATAATAGAAAGGGAAGGATGTTATAGTAATATGTAATGCGTTGATTATGCAAGAAGTGTACAAGGTGAAAAATGTAAGGCAAGGAATAAGCAAGTGGTGGTAATAAGCTCAATAGATAAGTGTAACAGAGCCACTGACACTGGGAGCAGCAGCAGCAGCCACGTGAAGATATGCAGATGACCCAACAAATTTGACTAACAATATCCTAGCAATAGCCGTAAGGACTTTCCAAGGTAAAATAAAAGTGGCTTATTGTCTGCTTCTTGGGAGTCGAGGATGGTGAATAGCGGTGTGTTACCTTTCGGTGGCAGATCCTCTGAGATAATTTAGTTTTCTAATGGATATAATGCTACGAGGAAGGCTTTGTTCGCAGCCTGCTATAAATGCAATGATACTAAAAGTGTAACAATTTATGGAATAGTGGATAAGCATACTAACAGACTAGTAAAAAATAAAGACATGGACACATCATTAAAACTGAACCATTTTTTGGTTGATTCGTTCAATCATATTTATTTGGTGTAAATAAGCTTTATTGGGTGTAACTCAATCTTTTTATACAGTGAAGCATGAAAGGTAATCCCGGGGGGGGGGCAGACTGTGGAAGTAATGTGTAGTGCGTTGAGTATGCAAGAAATGTAGAAGATAAAAGTGTAAGGCAAGCAAAAAACAAATGGTGAGAATGAACTAAATGTATAAAGAAAGAACGGGTGTATTAATGTATAAAGAAAGAAAAGAGGGAGGTGATAAAAGACGCAGTGAATAAAGTACTTGTAAAAATTCAGTTGCAATTGACACTCTTCTGGAGGTTGAAAGTTCAATCCTCAGTGCGGGGCAACAATCAAAAATACAATTGCAACTTACTTAGGACTTGTACCTAGTCATGGCTGACAGAACAAGAGCATGTTATCCTCGTGGATTAAATAAAGGGTTATGTTTGAAATTTTGTACAGATTCCTGAGTTTGACAGAACGGTTCCCGATTTTGATGAGATACAGTTAAAGAAGGCCGGAGGTTTAATCGACCGAAACGATGTGAAAATAACACTCAAGATGAGAACAGTAGTCCGAAGAATCCAAATGATACAAGGGAAAAAAATATTGTCTATAAAAATCATTGTTTTTATATATATATATAAAAAAAACAAAAAAAAAACAAAGATAAGTGCTCATATCTCGAGGCAAATGAATGTACATCGCTGTGATAGAAAAAAAAATGACAAATGGAAGGGAAGATAATGAAGTTTTTTTTTTTGTTTTGTTTTTTTGTCTTATATTTTATCTTTTTGAAGAACTTTCATAGATTTTGACTGCGTTCTTTGAATGATTTACAGCAAATGGATAGAAAAAAAAAATACAAATACAAAATCAAATGAAAATAGACACAGACACTTGAATAGTGATAAAACAGACATGCCCAAAGTAGACATTGTTTAAATATTGCTTTCTTTAGGCAAAAACTAAGGAGGATAAAGGGTAAAAATGTTTACATAATGAGAGTTGAAGAGGAAGCAGAAGGTGCACTGAACATTCATTTTATTTGTTTTGTTTTTTTAATATAATTTGCAGGAATTTAATGACAGTCAATTAGTAAAAACGTTTACACAACCAAATTAACCTTAATTCTCTCACTCCTGATGCTATTGTATTTAGCTATAAAAAAATCCTAGAGAACGTTACAAATGGATGTTTTTTTTTTCATCTTTATAGCAAAAAAAAAAAAAAAAATATCCGTTGCAAGTTTGCTGATGGCATCCATCTTTGTGTGTTAGGTAAACCGCCATTTTTTTTTTTTTTTTTTTAGTTACAATTGTCCAATTCCGTGTAAAACAACAACAACAAAAAAAATGCACTCGGGGATGCTAGTTTACTGATATGTTAGGTATTTTTCATTTTTACGATGTTATCCAAAACCTGTCCCAAAATTGAAGACATAAAAGGAGTTCGATATATTTTTATACTTGATAAGTAAATAAACGACATGAGCTTTCCAAGAAAATATTTTGATTTTTTTTTTTTCGAGCTGAGATGATAATATTTGACAAAATATATTTTACTACAAATAAACTTGTTGTATATTTCAGGTGATATTATGAATTCCTTTACCATAATTTATATTTCGCTTTTTATTCTAATTTTGATCAGAGTACGTTATAGAATTTGGATTCTAGAAACTGTCTCAAATTTAAGGCTTAAGAGCTTTTAAAAAGAAATTGGAATCCAGGGAATCTTACTTTACTATGGATCTAATTTAATGCAAATCTATTGTGTCTACATTATGTCAAAAAAAAAAAAAAAAAAACTTTGAACTTCTACAAAGAAACTGAAATTTGGGGAATATTTATTAATTAATGTAAATTTACACATATGATTTCATGATTGACATTTTCATTCAATTTAAAAACATGAAAGAGCAACTAAGATAAAAAAAAAAAACAAAAAAAAAACAGTTGCTTTAGATATAAAACATCGCAAAAGTCAGGATTACTTTTTTATTAAAAATTTTTTTTTTTGCTATTATTTTTACTCTTTTTCAACATAAAGCATATTTGAACGTAAGGGGCTACTGTTTGGGATTGTATCTAACAGGGGACTTTGAGGAGTTGAACAACGAGATGTTTGTTCACATTACATTTAAACTTCTGCCGGTTAGTACGGTCAAGGAAGCAGGGAGCCGGGAGGGAATTCCAATGTTGCAGTCAGAGGGAAGAAACTATTAGAATAGAAGGTGTTCCAGTATCTAGGAACAGTTCGAGAGAGGAAAATATTAGAATAAAAGGCTTTCCGACATCTAGGGACCTTAACAGTGAAGGGGTGGGATTTTTGTGTTTGTTGAGTTGGTCGAGAGTATGTACATCAAGGGGGACCACTGCTATGAGTTCATTACAGTACATTCTATTAAAATACTTGTAAAACAGGCACTGGGATGCAACACTATGGCGATGGGACTTGGTTGATAGTGTGAGACGCATCAGATTACTCTTTTATGAATCTTGTCTAAAAGTGAGAGACAAATAAAATCTGTACATCGTCAAAAAACGAAAAAAATTTCAAATGTATTTGATTTTTCACAAAAGGGACTTCCAACTCCTCTTTACATAAAACTAAATTAAACTAAATATAGCCCACAGTACCTACTGTTACGCTCAGCAACTGTGTCACAAAATTCATAATGACGGGCCAATTAGTTTAGGACTGAATCCTATACATAGAAACATACAAGAATACACTGACAAGGTAAATAATGAGCATGTAAAAAAGAAAAATAGTTTGATTCTAAAATAGACATTATCGAATGGAAATATTTCAAGTGTGAACTTTCGGAAACAATTAGGATTAGGATTCATCCATTAACAACTAGGACAAGTCGTTTGATTTAATTAGATGCGGACATGGTTTGTAGGTGTTGAGTTTTGCAAACTTTAATGAGATTATGCAGTCAATTTGTGTGCATGAAAGTCAGATTTAATCAAAATGGTCAATGTGTGATCACGTGAGTATTCAATTAAGTCTATCTTTGCAGAGAAATAATAAGTTAGCCATTATGAATACGTAGAGAGAGTGCACTTCTTGGACGAATTACGGATTTTTACTAAAGAAAGCAATCCTGACTTCTGCTGCAGTGTGTGTGTGTGTGTGTGTGTGTGTGTGTGTGTGTGTGTGTGTGTGTGTGTGTGTGTGTGTGTGTGTGTGTTTGTTTTTAAGAAATAGCAATCACATAAAATCATTAATTCTTTTAAAAAAATATATAAAATCAGAGTTTATTTATATAAACCAAGGAGTGGGGACAGACTAAAAAAAAAAAAGAAAAGAAAAAGAAAACGGTAAGTAAGACCTTCCCAACCCTTAATAGATACTAGATAAGCCACTATTTCTAATGATACTTGGATGCTACGAAGATATACTACACTTTGAATTTTTTTTCTTTTTTGCAGAGAATATATATTTTTTAAATTATATTTTAAACAAGTTAGGTCATCAAAAATGTGGGGGAAAAAGGAGGTCGTTAGTCATCTTTGGTCTAAAGCAGATCAGGCCCACCAAAGTTTTTAATCCGACCCATGGAGCTCTTATGTTAAATGTAAAAAATATTCAGGAAAATTATTACAAATGGAAATGTGTAAAAAAAAAAAAAAAAAATAGAGTGATGGTTTTTCTTTTTGTTCAGAAAATAATTTTAAAAAATGAGGTTTTGGAGAACCAGTTTCAATGAAAAAATAAAGTTCATGAGCAAAAGAGTGTAAAACACGTCACATCATTTTTTTTTTTTTTTTGCCCGCGTAGCTCTAATAAGTCAGCAGTATGCCCTCACCCCCTCCCCAATGTTTGAAAACTTTGGAGATCCTTGACATAAAGTTATAAAAATGTCTATCCTACTATTAACTAGAATCCTCTCAGTCACCACAATATCACATTTACACGAGGGACCGTCCTACTTAAGATAATCCAAGATTTGTTGGAAATTTTATTTATTTTACATAAATATATTTGTATATAAAAAATTTAACACTTTGATCCTATCCTGAAGGTCAGGCCAACAGATAAACAGACATTAAACTGATATAGATGATGATGATTTTAACACCAGATATTTTTCAATTCGAATCCTCAAATAATGAGGCTTTTTTTTAAAGAAAATCGTTCAACTTTCATTTGACGTATTACCAAGATTGAATAATCTTAGAAAGCCTTCTTTTCTTTTTTATTTTTTTTTTTATTCTATTGGTGTGAAAATGGACAGATGACAAAATCTATTTGGCCAACGAAGTATAAATTGCGATATTTTTCTTTTTCTTTTCTTCTCTCTCTCTCTCTCACACACACACACACACACACACACACACACACACACACACACACACACACACACACACACACACACACACTTTAAATATTTAAAAGAAAGAGAGAAATGCTGTTCAATGTTTCAAATCAAGGATGGTTTAATCAAATTGATAAGTCTCGGTTAGGTGTGTCTTTCAAATAAGAATTACATGCAGCCGAAGCAAAAACAAATGATGTGTAAACACGTACGGGAAAACGATAAAAATAAATAAATAAAAATACTATCTCAAAGTGGAAAGGAAATTTCGAATAGACTACATAACAAAAGACAAATTCTTTCTGCTCAGTCAAATACAACTTCATTTGATCACATTCCAACAAGGATTTTGATCCGTCTTTAAATTGACAAATTATGTTTGACTGGTTGAATTTGATTCTCATATTGACTATACTCGAGATAAGAAAGAAAGAAAGAAAGAAAGAAAAAAAAACTATTTCAGATATAAGTGCTATTATTTTTTTTATTTTAGAACGTATTTTTTTTTTAACGCAAAATCTTTTTAATTAGTGCAGTCAAGTGTTAAGCTAAGTACAATATATTACCATTTACGTTGCAATATTTTTTTTAGCATAATACAGAGTGGAACGATAAAATTGTCGCCTTATGGAAAACAACACTACAGCTTTACGAGATACGTCTGAAGAAGGTCGGAGGTTACATCGACCGAAACGTTGTGGAAAATCACACTCAAGATGAGAACAGTAGTCCGCTGAATAATAACACAAATAACCAATCCTCATCTCAAAAATTCAGAAACGTCACTACAGCTTTATTTTAAAACTTTTTTTGAAAAAATAAATTCAGGTCACTTGATTATGTAGTAGAGATGACATTTATTAAAAGTAGCCACCTTCTGCCTCGATCACTGCCTCGATACAGGTCTGGAACTGGGAGCATGCCTTTTCTACAAGTGCTGGCACGAGCTCAATGAATACTCGGCAGATGGCGGGGATCAGGCTGCTTTGGTGTTGTAAGGGGTCATGTTGGTGATGTTCTCGACGTATGACCAAACGAAGTAGTCCAGTGGGTTCAGGTCGGGGGAGGAGAGGTGGCAGTGAGAGAAGAGTACAAAGTCGTAGCACTCCTTCTGAAGCCAAACATGGGTCTCTTTGAATTTTTGGCGACAATTTTATCGTTCCACTCGGTATCAGTGTATGATCACAAAGATTGGACGATTATATTTATAACCAGGGGAGATAAGAACGAACCAAGCAGGTAGCAGAATCGTTGTATAAAATATATTGAATCTCTTTGAATTTCTTAGTCATAACTTATCTTTTTGCACTAAAAGATGATCCCTGCTGATCCAGACCGGATGAATACTACCATTCTTTGCCTGGAATTTAATTTTATTATTTATTACTAGCATGGGTGCCTGGCGTTGCCCGAGTGTTTGGGTAAAAAAAAAAAAAAAAAAAAGTGGTAGTAGGCAGACAGGCTCGAACCCATACCGTGAAGGAGGAAAAGAACGCGAGAAAAAAAAACAAAAAAACGTGATGTCTTTGCTGTTGCATCCATCGCCAAACTGGAAGTGATGTAGGTTTAAATTAAGGCTAGTCAATCGAAAAGAGGGGATGACTTTCGAAAATATCAGTGAAAAAAGTGACCTCTTCCCCTTAGAAAAGTGCCCAGTTGAGGGTGAAGGAATTAATGCTTTTAGCCAATTTTTCAATATTTGTCGTCCGAAGGGTCGAGCTTCAAAACGATACTGATCTCATGAAAATCCGTCGCCTCTGTTGAAAGTTTTAGGCAGGCATACAAAGATACATACATACATACATACATACATTTACACAGACAGGTGAAATTTATATTATAGATTACAAGGATCTGTAATCTTCTGAAACTGCAGTAATGTTTTAAACTAAGTATAATTTATTATCATTTATTATTATACTAAATAGGAGCAGTCACACAAGCCATCTTAAAAAATTGTTCTCTTAGAACAACTTGTGGTGTTATCTGGAGTCTGGGTGACAACAAGTCTTCTCAGATTTCCAGTACTCTTCACCACTTTCGATAATCATTGGAGATGAATTTGCGTTATTGCAACAGCCGCTTACCATTGATTTATTTTTGGCAGCGACCATTGGTAAAAATTATTATCATGAGGATCGGTAATCATCTAAAGCTGCAATAAAGTTTTAAAGTACAATTTATAATCGTTTATTATTAACAGTACTTATTATTATTTGTTATTACTAGCAACTGTCCTTGCTGATCCTAAAATAAAAATATTAAAATGAATAAATATTGTATCAATATTCTGTCGGAGACAATGCTGGAAAAAGAAAATATCAGTTCTCTGGGTGTGTCTTATGCAGTTTCAAACTTTTAGCTAGACACACACACACACACACACACACACACAACTGCTTTTTATAAAATAGATTGAAATTAAATAATAGGATTGCAATTGTGGGTGGGGCTTTGTCTCCTAGCAACGTCTGGTTCCATTGTGATCATAATAATTATGTATTACGTTTCTGAATTTTTAAGATCAGGATTGGTTATTCGTATCATAAAATAAGATTCACCTGAAGAAGGTCGGAGGGTACATCGACCGAAACTTTGCTAAGATGAAAATAGTGGTCTGAAGAATCCAAGTAGTATGAATAAGGTATGATTAGTTTACAATTTTTTTTTTAAAATTCAATTTCACCCCCAAGCAAGACACAGTGCAATTTTGAAGTAGGGGCTACTATCGAGGACATAAGTTGCAGGGGTATTATAAAGGGAGTTGAGTAGCAAGATGTCTGCTCACATTACACTTGAACTTCTGCATGTCAGTACAGTTGGGAAAGCAGAATCCCGGAAGTGAGTTCCAAAGTTTAGCAGTTCTGGGGAAGAAACTATTGGAGTAGAAGGCTTTCTTACACCTAGGGATCTCTACTGTAAAGGGGTGGGATTTAGCTGTTTGTCGGGTTTGTCGGGGAGTGGTCACATCGAGGGGGCACAAGTGCTTGTAGTTCGTCAGAGCATTCACCATTAAAGTACTTGTAAAACAGGCAGAGGGAAGCAAATTTCGTCAATGGGACAGAGGTTGAAGCCTAGATGACAGTTCAGGACCTATCAGGTTGGTGACTCTCTTTTGAACCCTGTCAAGAAGTGAGAGACAAATAGCAGATGGACCAGCCCAAATGTGACAACAGTACTCCATATATGGGCGAATGGTGGCCTTATGGTTTACGTCGACTTGTGCAACTGCCATTACTCAAAAGCAGCATGCATACCGTAGGTTTAACCGACATAAGTCCAGTTCAAACAGACTGAAGTATATAGAAGCTAGAAATAACGTTAAGAAAGAAATAGCGACAGCTAAGAGAGAATTTACGGAAACCACTAAAAAGCGCATCGAAGCACAAAAACTAGGAACTCGAGACTTCTGGAAAATCTACAACAGTGTAGTAAATAATGGGCAATCAACAATTCCCCCACTAACCAACAATCACGAGGTTGTCTCCTCAGCAACCGACAAGGCTAACATGCTTGCCAGTCGGTTTGCCTCAAACTCCACACTGGACCCTTCCAACCACCCCCTACCTGACTTTCCTATGCGGACAGACGCCACACTAGACGATCTGAAAACCACCCCTGCTCAGGTGCATGCTATCATAAAAAACCTTGACACCTCAAAAGCATGTGGACCCGATCTTATCCCAGCTGTGCTATTAAAAAAGTGCTCAGCCGAAGTAGCTCCAGTTCTCTCCAAACTCTACAACAAATGTCTTAATGAAGCTTGCTTTCCGGGCTGTTGGAAAACTGCTTCTGTTGTACCAGTATTCAAGAATTCTGGCGAAAGGACAGACCCATCAAATTATCGCCCCATTAGCCTCCTCCCACTTTTTGCCAAAATATTTGAGACCATAATTAACCATGCTCTAGTCCATCATCTTACAGATGCTAAACTACTGACTGACAAACAATATGGATTTAGACAAGCCCGTTCCACAGCAGACATCCTCACTGTGATCTCTGAACGTATATACCATTCACTGGACAAAGCGGGGGAAGGCAGAGCGGTAGCTCTAGATATATCTAAGGCTTTTGACAGGGTATGGCATGAGGGTCTCCTCAGTAAAATCAGATCATACGGTATCACTGGTAGAATACTTAACATAATTAAATCCTTCTTAGATAAGAGAAAAATCCAGGTAGTCCTCGACGGTCGCACATCTAAACAATACGATATAAATGCGGGAGTGCCCCAGGGTTCTATCCTTGGACCTCTATTGTTCCTGATATTCATAAATGACCTCCCCGACAACATTGCCTCCGAGATGGGTATATATGCTGATGACACTACACTCTATGGCAGACACGACAGGAAGACGAATGAACACATTTCTAAAGAAATGGCAGAAACACTAGAGGAAGACCTCCAATCTGTAGTGGAATGGGGACAAAAGTGGTTGGTTGCGTTCAATGCTACCAAGACTAAACTAGTTTCATTCAATAATTACAAGAAACCCTCTCTACCACCCATAGCAATGGCCAACGACTCTTTATCTGAGAGTCCATCTTTCAAACTCCTTTCACAGGAAACATGAGTTGGAACAATTACATTGAAGGCATTGCCAGGGCCGCTGCAAGAAAGGTAGGCTCTCTCTACCGTGCTAGAAAACTACTAACACCCGAAAGTATCCTGTACCTCTATAAGGCCACCATTCGCCCATGTATGGAGTATTGCTGCCACATCTGGGCTGGTGCATCTGCTACTAGTCTCTCGCTCCTTGACAAGGTTCAAAAGAGAGTCGCAAACCTGATAGGCCCTGAACTGGCATCTAAGCTTCAGCCTCTGTCCCATCGACGAAATGTTGGATCCCTCTGCCTTTTCTACAAGTATTTTAGTGGTGAATGCTCTGACGAACTGCAATCACTTGTGCCCCCACAACGCGAGCACCCTCGACAAACCCGACAGGCTACTAGATCCCACCCCCACACTGTAGAGGTCCCTAGATGTAAAAGATCTTTTTACTCCAATAGTTTCTTCCCCAGAACCGCAAGACTCTGGAATTCCATTCCAGGTCCCTGCTTCCCCAACAGTACTGACGTGCAGAAGTTCAAGTGTAACGTGAACCGACACCTTGCTGCCCAAATCCCTACATAGTACCCCAGTAGTTGTTGCCCCTGATAGTAGCCCCCTACACCAAAGTGGCAATTTGCCTTGTTTGGGGTGAAAATGTAATAAAAAAAAAACAAAAAAAAAAAAAACAGGATACTTTGAGGCGTAAGTAGTTTTCTAGCACGGTAAAGAGAGCCCATCTTCTTTGCAGAGATTTGAGATGGAGTTGAACATACATCACATTTATAATTTTTTTTTTCAACAAATCTTTGTAATCAGAGAAGAATATATTTTTGCAAAAAATATTGCTGCTATCCGAAATACGCGCAGAGTTTTATTTTTATGTCAATCAACTTTGAAAGGAACTTAAAAAAAAAAAGGGGGGGAGCAAACGTACCTTTATCTTAGTTTCGGATCTTTCATCAAAATCCTCGACACACAAATGTCCTTGATTCACAACATTGCTGTCAAAAACATCAAGCAAAGACTTGGCTCGTTCACACTGCTCTTCAAAAGATTCTTCACTTTTGTAGGCTGATGTGCTGTCCTTCGTGAAAGTCGAAGTGTTCAAGACAGGTGCTATCGACACTTCCACATGATCATATTGATGATGTAACGCTTGCTTTTCCTACAAACAAACAAAATAAAAATAAATTAAAAATTGCATTTCAATATTAAAACAGCATAATCTGTCCTCATTCATGTTTTTAAAAAATACACAGAACTTATTAGAATATAAATATTTTCATATTGCCATTTGAAACGTAAGGTGCTACTATTTGGAATCGTGTTTAACAGGGGACTGTGGGGAGTTGAGCAGCAAGATGCCTGTTCACATTACATTTAACTCGCATGCACAAATATACATTTATACCTTTAAGAACGTTATTATTTTAAGTTTTTATATGCGTATGAACTTAGCTCAGACGATAACGAATAATGATCCTAGCTGATGACACAGGCGATTTTTGTACAGTCTAATATCACAAGAAGGTTTATTACCGCACAAGTAGAAAGACTTGGCATATAAAATCAACAGTAGTCATATTTTCTATTAATTTATTTTATGAACAGGCAACGCCAGGTGGCCTGCTAGTATATATCTCTATTATTATATTAAAGGAACTTTCTTTCTGTGTCTGAGTTCGTTTCCTGTAGACTCCAAAACGCTTGTGTCGATTTTTTAAAAATTTCACACAAATGCATTTTATGTGCCTGGCAGTGTTTTTAGATAGGTTTTGTATCGGAATATCTTTAAAAAATATCGATATACCAAAAGAATTTGATGAAAAGGAACAGGCGATTTTTGTACAGTCTAATATCACAAGAAGGTTTATTACCGCACAAGTAGAAAGACTTGGCATATAAAATCAACAGTAGGCTCTTTGATATGACAGGGGACTATTCGAAATGAATGTTTCTGTTTAAAGCACAACTGAACCATTATACTTGATAATTGCATTTGAAACTTTATTTCAAGCCATTGCATAAAAATAATTTTATAAATCAACAGTAGGTTCTCTACAGTGCAATTTAGACTACAATGTATTGTGGACTAAGTAATTTGGGGAGGATTGAAAAATGAGCGATTTTTACCGATTTCAATGGCAATAAAAGTGTGGGAAAGTGAAATATTTGTTGATCCTCATTCATTCAAGGGTGCAACGTAGAGTCTCACTGCTAGTATATATATAATTAAATGAAACATTAAAATGGCGTAGGAATTCAGATTGCATAATCCTGTAAACATAAAGTCAAAAATTTATAATTACCCACATCTATTTTGCGAACAATATTTCTTCTGATGAGATGAGCCATTCATTGAAAATCCATGGATTAAGGAGCTAACTTTAATTATCTGTACTCTTCTGTGAAACAATAAATTTTTGTTGTGATTCTACATTATTTAACTTTATATATATATATATATATATATATACTTATTAGGAGTCATCACTAATCAAAGCCCAAAAGCCAGTCGAAGATAAAGGTTAATGAATGCAAGGTGGTAGTGTAATAACCGTTAATGGTGTAAATTGGGTAGAATTTGATTATTTATGGGACGGTTCAACAAGAACTTGTCTGGCTTGGATTTGAAGGCTACCATGTTGTATTCAACTGAGAAGCAGACCAGCAGAACAGTGTTACATAAGTGGGCAGTCCTGTAAAAGAAACTTCCTTCATGGAATCTGTGCTTAGATTTAGGCATAGATAGAGAGTGGGAGAAATCGTATATAGTGGTTGTAGCTAGTCGAGTGTTTTTTTTTTTTTTGTGAAAGTTTGACAAGGGGGAACCATAGATTGGAGTTTCGTCTAGCACTTGCCATATATATATATATATATATATATATATATATATATATATATATATATATATATATATATATCTTAATATTTTTTATCCAGAATTTTAATATATTCAGATAAATTAAAATTATATATATATATATATATATATATATATATATATATATATACTAGCAGGGGTTACCCGGCGTTGCCTGGGTGATCGGCCCCCTTCCCACTCCGAGGGGTAACAAAAAAAGTCACCCCTCTGGATTTACATGCTTGGTGCCGGCCTCCCCCCTTCAGGGAGAGATAATCCCCAACCCCACCTTCAGGGAGGAGGGTGCCTGGAGGCTTCTCCCCCCCCCCCCCAAGAAAAAAGTCACCTCCTCCTGGCCTCTTCGCCCCCCCCCCCTTGGGGGGGGGGGACACCGGCTCTCTCCTTTGGGGGGAGAAACTGCCAAGCTCCCCCCTTTCGGGTGAGAAAATGCCAGGCTTCCCCTTTTGGTGGGGGGATGGTGGCGTGGCCTTCGTTATAAAGATGGCCGGCCAGCTGAAAAAATGACGTCATCGCCGAGGTCCCAACAAGCAAGATATGTGGAACTCTTAGACTGTCAATAATGAACAGTAATTTTTACAGACAGCGTTACAAAACTTCAAAATTGGATTGAAATAAAGAACACAATGATTTATACTGAAACTCATCTAATATTAATAATAAAAAAAACACAAGTTGTTTGTTTAAGTATTATAAGCAATTGAATATTTCGTTGTATTATAGATTTTAAAGATTAGAATACGTTCTTTAATTACTTATAAATTACATTTTAAAAAAGTGAAGGAACACGATTTGATTTGTAGTAAACTTGAAGTTTATTTAATATAATTAAATGAAAATTATGCATGTAAGATTATGAATATTTGAAGCAGAACACAAGCAAAACATTTGATATGAGTAAAGACAATAAACAAATATTAAAATTAAACTTTTTTTTTAATCAAAATGAATTTTTTTAAAATCAAAATGAATGTTTTTTAATCGAAATGAACAATATTTTTTTTAAATCAAAATGAATATTTTTTAATCAAAATCAATATTTTTTAATGGGTTTGTATTACTGTACACATAGATTCGAAAAAGTTGTCAAAAAACAAATATATAACAAATAAATGTTATCAAAGGCAAGATAAGTTACTTTTCTACCAAACTGGATATATTTTTCGTATTTTTATTCAATGTAACATGTTTATTCAGCTCGAAAACCATATAGTGTTTACCGATGTATTGGAAAATTCAAGATGGCGTCCTACTCCCTCTTTAACACGGTAAGTTTGGGAAAAGGTGTTATAAATAAAAAACTGGATAAAATACTGTTAAAAACTCGCTCAATATATGTTACAGTGACATAGCTTGACATATATTCGGTGGGTTTTTAATAATATTTTTTCTAGTTTTTTATTTATATCACCTTTTCCCATACTTTCCGTGTTAAAGAGGGAGTGAGGCACCATCTTGAATTTTCCAATACATCGGTAAACACTGTATGGTTTTCGAGCTGAATAAACATGTTACATTGAATAAAAACACGAAAAATATATCCAGTATGGTAGAAAAGTAACTTATCTTGCCTTTGATAACATTTATTTGTTATATATTTGTTTTTTGACAACTTTTTCGAATCTATGTGTACAGTAATACAAACCCGAAATGAACTTAAGACCACGAATTTTTAAATTTTATCTTTCTAGCTTTAAAAAAAATTTTTTAAATTTTATCAGCCGGCATAATTTATTTTTAAATATTGAAAAATTTCAGGAAAATTAATTTTTGCTAGATTTTTAAAACATGTGTGTCAACAGCTTAAAAAAATCGTCTCTTCAAAAGAACGTGTTTTAAAGAGGACGGTAGTGAACGTGTGTGCGCGTGTGCTGGGTAGGACAGCGTTTGTTTTCGTGTTGTGTGTACGTGTGTGCGGCTAGCACCAGAATGGCGGACGTGGTGTCGGAGGTTGAATTGTGATAGCTGGTGTAAGTTTTGTAATTTGTAAATGGCAAGTTAGGAAAAAAATAAACCCTTCCAAGATGGACAATAAATAAGGCCATAATATTTTATGGTAAATTTAAGAGCGTAGGAACCATAGTTTTTTAGGAGATGTGATTATTGGATTAACCAATCAGAAATCGTCTGTGGCACACACATCTCTGATTATATATATATATATATATATATATATATACCAGTAGAGTTAAAGTCAGAATAAGATGACTTAATTTGTAAACTTCAAAATTACCAGTTTTTATAATCGAGCATTCATATATTGTTTTCACAAAAATCAAGACAACAAAGATTGGAATGATATCAACAAGTTGTGTATTTTCATAATACGTTACAATTGTTTCGTTACCGTGCGGACAATTTCAAATCGGCCCCTCTTTAACCGATGAAAAAACACAATTTAATGAACAATAGGGAATACATTTGGAGCCCCCCCCCATTAGGAAACTATGCCTACTAACATATCCTACGTCCGGGTTTTGTTTCAGTTTTTCGTTTCTTATGGAATTTTTATATAATTTTGTGAAAATAATATATATATATATATATATATATATATATATATTCGTATTATTATTCATCAGACTACTATTTTCATCCTGCGTGTGATTTTCACGTTTCGGTCGATGTAACCTCCGACCTTCTTCAGGTGTATCTTGCCAAACTCGGGAATGTTTCTGTTGAACTCGGGAATTTGGACGGAATTTCGAGCGGAACCCTTTATTTACTTCAGGGGGTAGTGTGCTCTTGTTCCGTCTGCCTTGACTGGATATATGGTCCTAAGTAATTCACAAATGCAATTTTTCAGTCGCCCACACTAAGGATTGAACCTTTAACCTTCAGGAGAATATCACTTTTACAATTGAGTTTTCCTAGTACTCTAATCACTGCGCCACGGGTCCTATATATATATAAACATGAAAATCAACTTCTAAAAATAAAAACAGAGCCGAATAAAGACAGCAGAACGTGCACATGCAAATGGGTCAATATCACTTCTTGCATTGATCTTTCACTATAAGATAAATCATTTTCATGTATTAAAAATAATAAACGTGCCTATATCGAACTTTGCAAATATTGTAGTGCAGATTTCACAATATTCATGATATTACATGCAATAATCATTTTTATCAATAAACGATCAATGAACCACATTAAGTCTATGTACAAGACACGTGTGGACTTTCCCCTTCTAATAAATATTTCTAACATGATTACTTTAGCAAAGATTTAATAAGATTGTCTTTCCAGAAGAAAAAAAAAAATCCATCTTTTTCAACATTTGTACACACTTGAATGTGATTTCTAATTATAATTATCCACAAAACTTTCAAAGAAACTGACCTACAGTTATCAAATAAATGTGTGGAACCTTTTACGTGTATTGGAATTAAAACTGCTGTTTTTCTTGCACACTGAACCAAAAGAATACCAGTCTTGGGACAGGTAAAATCAATTCTGAACAGAACAGTTTACATCACCCACCCCCCATCTGCCCCGCTGCCAATAAAAATCAAAATATAATGAGAATAAAAGGTTAAGATAGTTTGCTTGAAGCATTGTTTAATGTGTATATAAATATAAAAGCGAAAATGTGTGTGTGTATGTGTGTGTGCACTTTTTGTGTATGTCTGCAAAAGACTTTTTTCACTGGCCTTCTCGGTTGGCTCTTTCCTTCTTAAAACTTTTTATATCACGTCTAAATCGTAATATCGACGACTTAAGAACAAGGGTCGCGTGTGTATTTAATTTGCCCGACTTTTACCGGTCCTGGATATGACCTAAAACTATATCCGATGGTGAAGCCCCACCTTGCCGGCCTTGGGGAGTGTGGAGCCACCCTTTAATTGCCATTGCTCCCAGGTCCACTCTGACCCGGAGTGGTAGTACCTGTTAGGGTCCCAACTATGGGTTAAATAGAATCTGACCTAAAAAAAAATATACTCCATAAAAATCGTTCCTCAAAATAACTAGATTCGATATTAAATAACCTGAAAAAGGTTGATATGCCATAAAACAAAAAAAACAACCAACCAACCGACTTTTACCAGCTATTTTTCCATCGCCGTGTCTTCGAAAAGCAATTGATGGAGCGGGGAAAACAGTAACTGGCTTGCAGCGCAAAACTAGGTCAAACATCACGCCACTTAACTTCCTTGCACCTGTATATTTCATTTTATAAACCTTAACTTAACGCGCTTATCAATTCCTCTCCCCTCATGGCTGAGATGGCTAGGTCTCAGGTTCCCCCCCCCTTTCGTTTCCACCTTCGCGTCAAGGTTCAATCCTACCTTCCTACTAAAACTTTTTTTTTCTTTATAAACCTTATTTTAACACGCTTATCAATTCCTCTTCCCTCGTGGCCGAGGTGGTTAGGGGTCTGGCTTTTTTCCCCCTTTTCGTTTCCACCTTCGCGTCAAGGCTTCGGGGTTCAATCCTACCTTCCTACTAAAACTTTTTTCTTTTACACCTCCAAACACCCAGTCAACATTTTTTTTTTTTAAAACACACACACCTCCAAACACCCGGGCAACGCCGGGTACCCCCGCCTATTCTACTTCAGATCAAAATCCATTACATGGATTTTGATTCTAGAACATGTCTAGGATCTAGGATCTAAGTGTAAAGCGTCTAAAAGAAGAAATCTGAAAACTAGAAAATCTTGCTTAAATCATTGTCTAAATCAAAACTAAATTAAACTAAGTGTAAATGTCTACAATTTAAGGCTTATGGAATCTTAAGAAGAAATTGAAATTCAGAGAATCTTACTTAATTGATGTCACATAACAATGGATCAAATTTCATGCAAATCTGAAATATTTGAATTTTTATTCGGAAAGTTGTACCTATATTATGCTACATAAAAAATATTCCCAAGAAATTGAGATTTGGAGAATATTTATTTTTAATACATGTTAATTTTTGTGAAAATTGGAGATCTCTGAATTCTTTGTAATAATGATAAAATAATAAATATTTATTGATTTTAAACTAATCGTCAAACTGTTTATTTTTACGCTTAAGAAAGTATCTGCATGTTTTTATGGAAATCGAGAAAAATAACAATTTCATAATTGAATATATAGAAATTTATAAAGAATCGGAATCGGTAATTGCATTGAAATCAGGAAAAATATAGATATCTTCTCATCACTACTTTATATAAATAGAGATATTTATACACAATGTATTAAATATTTTTAATAAAAACAATGTATTAAATATTTTTAATAAAAACAATGTATTAAATATTTTTAATAAAAACAATGTATTAAATATTTTTAATAAAAACAATGTATTAAATATTTTTAATAAAAACAATGTATTAAATATTTTTAATAAAAACAATGTATTAAATATTTTTAATAAAAACAATGTATTAAATATTTTTAATAAAAACAATGTATTAAATATTTAATAATTTTATTAAAATAATGTATTAAATCATTTTTATTAAAACAATGCATTAAATAATTTTTATTAAAACAATGTATTTAATAATTTTAATAAAACAAGATATTAAATAATTTTATTAAAACAATATACTAAATAAATGTATTAAATCATTTTATTAAAACAATGTATTAAATATTTTTCTTTATTAAAATAGTGTATTAAACAATTATTATTAAAACAATGTATTAAATAAGCTTTTTGTAACAAAATTGATAAAACACTGATTTGCTGACACAACATCAATATTTCAGATTTAATACTTTAGTAACATCTTAGACATTAATATTCTTGCATCACTAAAGAAGAAAGAATGCAATGTTTAAAAAAATATTTTATTTTATTAAAAAATTAACCGGTTGCGAAGGACTGAATTGAAGTTACACTTAATTTTATCCAATCAATACAATTTGAAAGGAATATATTTTGTTAGCAATTATTGATTGGATATGCACGACGTGTTTCATTTTCTTAATTGGTTTTGAAAGAATGATGAATAAAAAAAAAAATTAATGGATAAAATATGTCCATATTATTTGGATGCATCGGACTACTACTTTCATCTTGAGTATTATTTTCACAACGTTTCAGTCGACGTAACCTTCGACCTTCTTCAGGTACATCTTATCGAAATTAGGAATATGGATAGAATTTCAAGTAGAACCCTTTATTTACTTCACGGGGGTAGCATGCTCTTGTTCCATCAGCCATGACTGGATAGAGGTCCTAAGTAATTCGCAATTGTATTTTTCGGTTGTCCACACTGAGAATTGAACCTTCAACCTTCAGGAGAATATTACTCTTACAATTGATTTTTCCAAGTACTCTAACCACTGCACCACGGGTCCTGAAGAAGGTTGGAGGTTACATCGACCAAAACGTTGTGAAAATGATGCTCAAGATGAGAGCAGTAGTCCGATAAATCCAAATAATACGAATAACCAATCCTCGTTTCAAAAATTCAGAAATGAATGAAAAAAATATATTGTTTGAAATCTGGAGCTATGTTGTAATGCTCACATAATTTTCTTTTCTTCGTAAATGAAGAAACAAAAAAAAAAAATAAGGTTAAGAGAAAAGAAATATTTTTAACATCTTAAAAGATTTTCAGCGAATAAAATTACGATTTTTAAGACAAAAAAAAAAAAAAAAAACAGTTTACAAAAAAAGCATTTTTGACCTTAACTTCAAAATAACGACAAAATGGAAGAAAATATCATACATATATATATATATATATATATATATATATAACTACTTAATTTACTCACATAAAATTAAGTAAAGTATAGATTTATGCATAAACTTTAAGCATTTACTTCAAAAGTGCTCAATACGTAGGTAGAGCTAGTTAGTAAGTTATAAAATATATATATATGTATATATATATATATATATAATTTCTTATAATATATACCAATCCTTATGTAAGAAGCTCAATGTAATTACAGAGTAATATAGAGAATAAATAACAAAAAGTTATATTCCAAAATTCATGATGTTGACTATCTTATAAAGGAATAAATTATAAGATGATCAACATCATGAATTTTGGAATATAACGTTTTGTCATTTATTCTCTCTCTCTCTCTCTCTATATATATATATATATATATATATATATGATAGAGAGAGATATGCAGTAATAACTAGTAATACATAATGATAATTAATAAGATCATGCGTCTATAAATAAAAGGGATTTAAGGCTTCTAAAATTCATACTATAATTGTATGAAAGGACCCGTGGTGTAGCAGATAAAGTACTTGGTAAAATTCAGTTGTGGAGGTTGAAGGTTCAATCCTCAGTGCAGCCGACACTCAAAAATTACTTAGGACTTTTACCCAGTCATGGATGATGGAATGAGAGCATGCTACCTTGTAGATTAAAAAAAGGGCTCTGTTTGCAATTTTGTAAAGTTTCTGAGTTCAACAGAAAGATTCTTGAGTTCAGCAAGATACATTTGGAGAAGGTCATAGGTTACATCGACCAAAACGTTGTGAAAATGACACGCAAGGTGAGAACAGTAGTTCAAAGAATCCAAATAATATGAATTCACAAACTGTTAAGACATTATTCGTGTATAAATTTTGAATTCAACAGAAAAATTCCTCATTTTGACAAAATACACCTGAATAAGGTCGGATGTTAAATCGACAAAACGTTGTGAAAATAATATAAGATGAGAACAATAGCTCGAATAATCCAAATAAGAATTTGTAGTCTATTATGCATAAACACGTTTGACACACCTGTTCCTGTCAGATCACCAAAGTTAAGCAACGATGAGCCTGCCCAATACCAGATGGGTGACCATTTGGGATTTCCAGGTGCTGTATGTGCTCTCTGCTTATCTCAGCATTGTTTCCAGTTGTCCTGGTATTCTTGCCACTGGATTCAAGCAGTGCCGATTCAGGAGTGGTGTGGGTTGTGATTGTGCAACCCTTGCCTCGCACTTACATAGCTTCCCCTGCAGGGCATATCCTGTGTCTTTCGAAACTGAATGGAGGCTTTGAGTCTATTATGATTTCTCAAATTAGTCAATCAAATAGCCTTACATTTTATTATTTTATGATTGGTTTGCTTTATGGTATGTCAACCATCTGTGGATTATTTAATGCTAATTAAAATTTTCAAATATAATGATTTTATAGGTTGGGCAATTATATATATTTTAATACATTGCTCTCAGTATACAAGAATGCATTACTCTAAAAAAAAAAAAAAAAAAAAACCCAAAATAAGCCAAAAACACATTACTCGTGGAAGGAAATTTCAGTGAGAGTGGGGACATTTATCTTAGAAAACAAAAACATTACTTCTTAAAAGAAGATATTACAGAAAGCGCAGGGGCATTACTTTCAGAAAATACCACCCCAAAGAAAACATTACTCTAAGATAAAAACAAGTCTTTGATAACATTCAGATAAAAAAGAAATAAGGTTTAGATTTTTTTTTTTGAAGAATCAGATTGGATATTATGGTTGGGAATAAACTAAAAGACACTAGGATATAATGTAACCAACCGATTGTTCAGCTAGGGCCTCTCTGACCTGCCGTCTAGTCGAAGCAAGGACCAAAGAATGATTCACCTACCAGGATCTCATTCTAAGGTATCACTTTTGGTGGCCCATTTTCGCTGGGGTTGCATTACTCCTCTGCATGAACTTGCAGTCGGTGAATTTGTGGCTCTGAATTTGATTATAATTATATATTATGAGTGTGTATTTTAAATAAAAATTGGTGTTTGGGATGATTATAAACTTTCAGTTTCTATGTTGAGTATTGTCTTCTGAAATAAAACATTATTTTCAATTATTTTATTTATTTACTAGCATGGGTGCCCGGCGTTGCCCGGGTGTTTGGAGATGTGTGTTGAGAAAAAAAAAAAGTGGTAACAGGAAGGCAGGCTCGAACCCATACCGCAAAGTAGGAACCGGAAGTGACGTAAGTTTAAATTAAGGCTAGACAATCGAAAAGACAGGATGACTTTCGAAAATATCGGCGAAAAAAGCGACCCCTCCCTGTAGAAAAGTGCCCAGTTGAGGGTGAAGAAATTAATGTTTTTAGCCAATTTTTCAGTATTTTTCGTCTGAAGGGTCGAGCTTCAAAATGATACTGATCTTGTGAAAATCTGTCGCCTCTGTTGAAAGTTTTAGGCAGACATGCAAACATACATACATTTATATATTGGTAGCTCAAATTTTCGACCCAAACCGATTAAAAAGTTGCCCTATCTCTGAATACCCTTTATGTAAAATTTCAAATGTTTAGACCAGAAATTGTCTGAGTAATTTCGTAGAGGTCAAATTTTTGAAAACTTTGACCCCTATTATGACCCCTTAAAGTTTATTGTTTTGGGCTCAAATCAAGTTATTAAGTTAGATTCATGTCCTAGGAACCTATATCTAAAATTTCAATTGTTTATACCCAAGATTGGCGGAGGAGTTTGGTAGAGTTCTCAAAAGTCAAATCGTTGGACTTTGACCCCTTAACAGCCAAATTTCTGGCCGAAAACATATTGCAAAGGCTTTCCCAAATCTCAGTACCCTGTATATCAAATTTCGAGTCTGCAGACTGAAAATTGACAGAGTTATTGTGTAGGGAAATGCACACAGACAGACAGACACTTTCTCTTTTATAGATATACTAGCATTTTAGCCCGGCGTGTTTGGATGTGTATGTTGAGCAAAAACAAAAAAGTGGTAGTAGGAAAGCAGGCTTGAACACGTACCGCGAAGGAGGAAAAGAACGGGACAAAAACCTGACGTCTTTGTGGTTACGACACCGGCAAACCTGAAGTGACTCATGTTTAAATTAAGGCTAGACGATCGAAAGGAGAGGATAACTTTAAAAAATATCGGCGAAAAAAAGCGACCCCTCCCCCCGTAGAAAAGTGCCTAGTTTAAGATGAAGATATTAATGTTTTTAGCCAATTTTTCGATATTTGTCATATGAAAGGTCGAACTTTAAAACGATATTGATATTGGTAAAATCCGTCGCCTTTGTCGGAAGTTTTAGGTACACATGCAAACATACATACATTTATATATTGGTAACTGAAAATTTTCGACACAAACCGATGAAAAAGCTTGCACTATCTCTGAATACACTTTATGTAAAATTTCAAATGTTTAGACCAGAAATTGTCTGAGTAATTTCGTAGAGACTGCAGAGGTCAAATTTTTTAAAACTTTGACCCCTTAAAATTTATTGTTTTGGGTTCAAATCAAGTTATTAAGTTAAATCCATGTGTTACATGATAAGGGCTGTCCCCCTTTCATGTAAGTATAAAAATAGAGAGATTTAGTTAAAATGAAAATGAAATAACATAGGCGAAATTCGAACCTCGTAATTTAGGTTTAGAAATAGATTACGTGTGAGAATTAGAGAATGGAATGTAAAACAAACGATTTGTTTAGAATAGAGAAAAAATAGTTTCAACAAAAGAATGTGCACTGCCAATTTTGTTATGAAAATTTAATTGAAAGAATGCAGCTACAAGATAATTTAATAAACATGTTTTTAACATATTGGAAATATAGGTTACTGAGTATAGGTTAAAATTTCCTTTTGTAAAAAAAAAAAGGAAAAGTTTTGGACACGCATGTCCAGAACACATGAAAGAAGAGACATGTTTTAACATGTGTATGACGTCATGGAAAAATGGGAAGTTCTAGATATAGATAGAAAAACTTTAGAGTTAAGCAGACAGAAGCGGGGAGAGACGGAGAGAGAGAGTCTGAGGTCGACAGACGGCAGTGCAGTTTGGAATTCGAACGTCTAGAAGCGAGACGGTCACTTTGAAACTTAATATGTGAAGCTTTGAATTCTTAATGAGAAAACCACGGCCGGTCGTGAGAAGAAATAAACCCATCATGTGTTTTTATAAAACGTCGTCTTTGTGTTGTGATTCTACCGAAAGGTAAAGTGAAAATTGTTATTATATGTCTATATATCTGTGTTATAAAATGTCTTGACATACACATGTTACATACACGTCTCGACATCTCATAGCGACAATGTGAACTCTACATCTCATATCTACACTAAGACTGTCTGAACACTATCTCCTCACTCAAAGAGCTTCTCATATTCAACACATCTAAGTAATAAACATTGAATATATATGAATCGTCATAAAACGAACAATCTCTCCCTTACACCATCTCCCGCTCTGAGTCTCTCACAACATCCCTCTTAATAAAAGACTCTCTAAGCATCACTTTTAACAAAGAACAATAACAACGAATAACAACAAGAACAATAATAATAATGAAACACCAAAATGTAACACATGTCCAAGGAACCTATATCTAAATTTTGAAGTGTTTAGATCGAAAATTGTCGGAGGAGTTTAGTAGAGTTCTCAAAGGTCAAATCGTTGAACTTTGACCCCTTAATCGCCAAATTTCTGGCCGAAAACCGATCACATCAATTTTCCCAAATCTCAGTACCCTGTATATCAAATTTCGAGTCTGCCTTGACAGAGTACAAAATAGACTTCGTGGCTTAGTGGGGGATGCCCTTTTCTCTACCCTGCAACCTCTCTCCCACAGAAGAGACATTGCGAGCCTATCCTTGTTTTATCGTTATTTCCATGGCAGGTGCTCGTCTGAGCTCCAATCTCTGGTCCCCCCCTTGCCAATCTTTCACGAAAAACACCCGTCTAGCTGAATCCACCGTGAAAAATTTCCCCCACTCTTTATTTGTGCCTAAATCAGAACGTGGATTCCATGAACAAAGCTTCTTTCTTAGAACTGCATGCCTGTGGAACTCTGTTCCGTCTGCCTGCTTCCCACTTGACTACAACTTGGATGTGTTCAAGTGCAACGTTAACAAATTCCTAATGAACCGCCCCCTTAAGTAAACACTTCATCAAATCTCAACACTAACGTACTGTACTTGCAATAACCCTTATCCCTGAGTGGCTTCCGGGCCTTGATAAGTGGTGACCACCGTGTAAAAAAAAAAAAAGAAGATATATAGATAGATAGATTTATTTTTTACAGTGGAACATCTAGATGCGAAAATAATTGGTTCTTGCTTGGCTTTCTTATCTTGCAATTTTCGTATCCTGAAAGGCGTTTTATACATAAATCATTTAATCCATTCCAAGCCCTATGAAAACACTCATTAAATTTTATAATAAGGGTAAAAACAGAATGAAATAAAAAACAAATAATGCTTAACCTAACTATTAATACTTCACTTGCTATTTATTTTTTACTTTTCTTTGATATCCAAATATAAAATTCTATAAAAAAAACAAACAATTGAGAGAGGACATTTTTAATCATTATTTTAAGCATTACTCATAAGTTCACAACTCAAATCTAGGCGCTTGGAAAAAAAAGGATTCAGAGTGAAATGGTTTATTTACTTTCTTACAGCTAATTTGCAATTTTTAAGGAAAATAATAAATTCCTCCACACCTTACAAAAATTTCACCAGGTATACGATAAAAAATTAAAACAAAAAATTTTTCTCCAATCTATATTCTTCAAAAGGTGGTAAAAATTGTAAAGCGTAATTTTTTCAATTTTTTAAAATAATTTTAATTTATGGAGGGGAGGTAAGCAAAAAATAAAAGATGAATGAATTCAAATCCAAGAAAAAAAAAATGTTTTCCAGATAAAAATCAACACAAATATTTCAAGAAAATTACTATAAATGTTTTTCATCTCGAAGAATTAGGTGCCTAAAAATATTTCAAGAAAATTACTATAAATGTTTTTCAATCGAAGAATTAGGTGCCTAAAAAATATTTCAAGAAAATTACTATAAATATTTTTCAATCAAATAAAACTGTGATTTAAAAAAGATTTTTGGAGAATTGGGTGCCTAAAAAATATTTCAAGAAAATTACTATAAATGTTTTTCAATCGAATAAAACTGTGATTTAAAAAAGATTTTTGGAGAATTGGGTGCCTAAAAAATATTTCAAGAAAATTACTATAAATGTTTTTCAATCGAATAAAACTGTGATTTAAAAAAGATTTTTGGAGAATTGGGTGCCTAAAAAATATTTCAAGAAAATTACTATAAATGTTTTTCAATCGAATAAAACTGTGATTTAAAAAAGATTTTTGGAGAATTGGGTGCCTAAAAAATATTTCAAGAAAATTACTATAAATGTTTTTCAATCGAATAAAACTGTGATTTAAAAAAGATTTTTGGAGAATTGGGTGCCTAAAAAATATTTCAAGAAAATTACTATAAATGTTTTTCAATCGAATAAAACTGTGATTTAAAAAAGATTTTTGGAGAATTGGGTGCCTAAAAAATATTTCAAGAAAATTACTATAAATGTTTTTCAATCGAATAAAACTGATTTAAAAAAGATTTTTGGAGAATTGGGTGCCTAAAAAATATTTCAAGAAAATTACTATAAATATTTTTCAATCGAATAAAACTGTGATTTAAAAAAGATTTTTGGAGAATTGGGTGCCTAAAAAATATTTCAAGAAAATTACTATAAATGTTTTTCAATCGAATAAAACTGTGATTTAAAAAAGATTTTTGGAGAATTGGGTGCCTAAAAAATATTTCAAGAAAATTACTATAAATGTTTTTCAATCGAAGAATTAGGTGCCTAAAAAATATTTCAAGAAAATTACTATAAATATTTTTCAATCGAATAAAACTGTGATTTAAAAAAGATTTTTGGAGAATTGGGTGCCTAAAAAATATTTCAAGAAAATTACTATAAATGTTTTTCAATCGAATAAAACTGTGATTTAAAAAAGATTTTTGGAGAATTGGGTGCCTAAAAAATATTTCAAGAAAATTACTATAAATATTTTTCAATCGAATAAAACTGTGATTTAAAAAAGATTTTTGGAGAATTGGGTGCCTAAAAAATATTTCAAGAAAATTACTATTAATGTTTTTCAATCGAATAAAACTGTGATTTAAAAAAGATTTTTGGAGAATTGGGTGCCTAAAAAATATTTCAAGAAAATTACTATAAATGTTTTTCAATCAAATAAAACTGTGATTTAAAAAAGATTTTTGGAGAATTGGGTGCCTAAAAAATATTTCAAGAAAATTACTATAAATGTTTTTCAATCGAATAAAACTGTGATTTAAAAAAGATTTTTGGAGAATTGGGTGCCTAAAAAATATTTCAAGAAAATTACTATAAATGTTTTTCAATCGAATAAAACTGATTTAAAAAAGATTTTTGGAGAATTGGGTGCCTAAAAAATATTTCAAGAAAATTACTATTAATGTTTTTCAATCGAATAAAACTGTGATTTAAAAAAGATTTTTGGAGAATTGGGTGCCTAAAAAATATTTCAAGAAAATTACTATTAATGTTTTTCAATCGAATAAAACTGTGATTTAAAAAAGATTTTTGGAGAATTGGGTGCCTAAAAAATATTTCAAGAAAATTACTATAAATGTTTTTCAATCGAATAAAACTGTGATTTAAAAAAGATTTTTGGAGAATTGGGTGCCTAAAAAATATTTCAAGAAAATTACTATGTTTTTCAATCGAATAAAACTGTGATTTAAAAAAGATTTTTGAAGAATTAGATGCCTAAAAAATAGCCTATTTGTCACTCGTATCTTTTGTATGTTGAAAATTTTTACATTACGTTTCGTAAACTGAAAATTTCGTTAGCAGAATCTTTCGTATCTAGAGGTCCGACTGCACTTGATTTTTTTTTTTTGCAGAAAGGCAAGGGTTGATAAAAAGTATGAAAAAAAAAAAGAAATAAAAATTTTAAAAATGTTTAATCAATAACAAAGAATTACATTGCGTCAATAACTAGTTTGAAAACTAATGCAAATAAGGCAATCGTGCCATCATTTGCAATGCGTAATCATTTCATTATTTGCAATGTGCAATCATTATATTCTTTGCAATGTGTAATCATTATAAGTTGCAAATAGTGTAATGATTACATTATTTGTAATGTGCAATTATTACACTATTTGCAACGTGTAATCATTATATTAATTGTAATGTGTAATTATTTCTAGGTTCTTTGGAAATGGTGTGAATATAACAAATATGAGAATACAAAGAAATATATCTTTATCATATATATATATCTATATCATTAATGTAGAGATTCCAAATTTAAACTTTTCACCACCAACGCTCATACCCCCACTTGGTACCAATTGAAAAGATTAGCTCCAATCTTGAGAAAGCACCCTATCGACAAACTGTTGAGACTAACTCTCGCCTCCTGACATGAAATAAAATACCTACATCAGATCTGTTGTCAAAATCACTGAAAAAAAAATTGGTTGCATCATTCTACCGCTCCAGAAAGTATCTAACTCACAGTGCAATCCTCTACCTGCAAAAGAGACAAATACGTCCTAAGATGGAGTGCTGTTGTTACACCTGGAGAGAAGCTCCTAAGTCTACTCTTTCCTGCTTTGAAAGGGTACAAAACCAGCTACAAAATCTAGTGGGTAAGGGACTTCTTCATCTCCATACTTCCTCTTTTTCGCAGAAGAGATGTTGCAAGTTTATCTTTGCTCTATTGTTACTTTTATAGTAAGTGCTCGACTGAGCTTTAATCTATGCCCCTCCTCCATATAAACATTTCATAAATATTCATCTAGCTACAAACAACTGCCAACAATTTCCCTCACTCTCTATCTGTGACTAAAATGAAAATTCCATGAACAGAGTTTCTTTCTTAGATCTGTCCAACTGTGGAACACAATACCGTGGGGCTGCTTCCTAGTTGACTATAACATTGTCGTTTTCAAGTCTTATGTAAATAAGTTTTTGTTGAGCCATTCTTTTATATAATCAAATTATACACAAATTCCACCATTACTGATCATCACAGCGTTGTCTCACTGTTCTTATAAGACTCATTAATCCTTACTCTAGAGTGGCTTCTGGGCCTTGATAAACAGTGCCCCCCCTCTCCAAGTAAAAATAAAAATAAAAAAAAGATTTGGAGCTGATCATTTTGAAAGAAGTTTGCTAGCTAAAAAAGAATGGTAAAGTTTGTTCTAAATGTTCCTATTTTTTCTGTAAAGTCTTTGAGTGCTTTGTAAATTTCCTGGATATGAAATAGGCAGAAATTGCTTGACAATGATGAATCAGTTAGCGGTTTATATATTCTGTAATGAAGATCTATCATGTCATATCTTTGTAGTAGGCAAGGAGCAAATGCCTTTGCACTTTGGAATAGGCGTGCAATGCTGAATGGCAACCGAGATAGAAGCGAAGAATCTTACCAAAAATAGCAACATCTAATTGAATCAAAGAGTAACAAGAAGACAGCTGCTTGCTGAAAGATGAATCCAATGAGGCAGCTTAGAAATTGGTTTATTATCAGATGCCATTTCATTTAATGACTGATAACTGAACAAAAACCATCAAACCGAGTTCAGAGTAAATGTTGTTCGTTTAAAAACAATGTTTACAGATCTTTGACACTGTTTAATCCCGTGGATAGTAATAAAAAGAAATTTTTTTTTTTTAAAGAACCAGAATAATACCCGCCCCAAGACGGCGAAAACTAAAAGTTCCCTATATGCTCTCTTAATGCAGCTTATTCTTGAATGTATCTATTTTTTCTTAATCAGACTCAGACACTTTTCTTTTCCAAAAATATATTCTACTGGCCAAACAATGTAACTAGTTAATATACAAGGGTTGTTCCAAAAGTAAAGTCTCCTATTTTTTTTAACTCAACAAGTTGAAGAGCTATGAAGACGAGAGTAGTACCATTAAAACGAGCGACCTTTCTCGCTCTAGAAAATGATTTTTTAATGAACCAGAATAATACCCGTCCCAGGACAGCCAAAACCAGTAATTCCTTATATGTTCTTTTGATGCAGCTTTTTGTAAAGACTATTTTTTTAGTTCATTTAATTTCATCTTTGAATGCTATTCTTACTCTAATTCAGAAACCTTTTTCCAAAAAATATATTCCATTGGCCAAAAAATGTAACTAGTTAATATACAAGAGTAGGTCCAAAAGAAAAGCCTTCTACTTTTTTTTTTTTTAACTCAAACGCCAAACAGTTGAAGAGCTATGAAGACGGGAGTAGTACAGTTAAAACGAGCAACCTTTTGTGTTCCAGAATTTATTTTTCTACACAGTTAACATTCTCAATGCACTTTTGCTAGCAATGAACTACGGCAGTGCATAGTCGTTTAGAATGCACTTTGTCATAGAAGGGTTGTTCCAAAAATAAAGCCTATTTTTTTTTTAACTCAAAAAGTTGAAGAGCTACAAAGATGGAAATGGTATCATTAAAGCTAGCGATCTTTTGTGCTTCCTAATTTTTTGTTCTACAGAGTCATCACTATTCTCAATACACTTCTAGGAATTCAATAACGTATCTCTGCTTTGTTGATTTTTATGTCTCACAATGTCAAAATCTCTAAAAAAGAGTTGAAACATTCAGGTCATGAATGCATAAGTTCAGTCCTCATAACACTGTAATTTGCAATCCCCTCTAATCCCTAAAATAAAATTATTAAAAATAAAAAATAGGAGGCATTACTTTTAAAACGACTCTCATATGTTGTAGTATGTGGTGAACAGGTTCGAAGATAACATTTTCATTTTTGTTGTATACTTTTTTTTACTGGAACAATATTTGTATACTTTTTTTTTAATGGAACAATATTTGTATACCTTTTTTTACTGGAACAACAATTGTATACCTTTTTTTTAATGGAACAACATTTGTATACCTTTTTTTACTGGAACAATATTTGTATACCTTTTTTTAATGGAACAATATTTGTATACCTTTTTTTAATGGAACAATATTTGTATACCTTTTTTTAATGGAACAATATTTGTATACTTTTTTTTAATGGAACAATATTTGTATACCTTTTTTTAATGGAACAATATTTGTATACCTTTTTTTAATGGAACAATATTTGTATACCTTTTTTTAATGGAACAATATTTGTATACCTTTTTTTAATGGAACAATATTTGTATACCTTTTTTTAATGGAACAATATTTGTATACTTTTTTTAATGGAACAATATTTGTATACTTTTTTTAATGGAACAATATTTGTATACTTTTTTTAATGGAACAATATTTGTATACTTTTTTAATAGAACAATAATTGTATACTTTTTTAATGGAACAATATTTGTATACTTTTTTAATGGAACAATAATTGTATACATTTTTTAATGGAACAATATTTGTATAGTTTTTTAATGAAACAATAGGTCTTGGATATGACATAAAACTATATCTGATGGTGAGGCCCCACCTTGCGGGCCTTGGGGAGTGTGGAGCAACCCTTTAATTGCCATTGCTCCCAGGTCCACTCTGACCCGGAGTGGTAGTACCTGTTAGTGTTCCAACTATGGGTTAAATAGAATCTGACTTAAAAAAACAAATATACTCCATTAAAAATCGTTCCTCAAAATAACTAGATTCGGCATTAAATAACCCGAAAAAGGTTGATACGCCGTAAAACAAAAACAACCAACCAATGGAACAATATTTGTATACTTTTTTTTAATGGAACAATATTTGTATACTTTTTTTTAATGGAACAATATTTGTATACTTTTTTTTTAATGGAACAATATTTGTATACTTTTTTTTTAATGGAACAATATTTGTATACTTTTTTTTTAATGGAACAATATTTGTATACTTTTTTTTTAATGGAACAATATTTGTATACTTTTTTTTTAATGGAACAATATTTGTATACTTTTTTTTTAATGGAACAATATTTGTATACTTTTTTTTTAATGGAACAATATTTGTATACTTTTTTTTTAATGGAACAATATTTGTATACTTTTTTTTTAATGGAACAATATTTGCATACTTTTTTTTTAATGGAACAATATTTGTATACTTTTTTTTTAATGGAACAATATTTGTATACTTTTTTTTTAATGGAACAATATTTGTATACTTTTTTTTTAATGGAACAATATTTGTATACTTTTTTTTTAATGGAACAATATTTGTATACTTTTTTTTTAATGGAACAATATTTGTATACTTTTTTTTAATGGAACAATATTTGTATACTTTTTTTTAATGGAACAATATCTGTATACTTTTTTTTAATGGAACAATATTTGTATACTTTTTTTTAATGGAACAATATTTGTATACTTTATTTTAATGGAACAACATTTGTATATTTTTTTTTAATGGAACAATATTTGTATACCTTTTTTTAATGGAAAAATATTTGTATACTTTTTGTAATGGAACAATATTTGTATACTTTTTTTTAATGGAACAACATTTGTATATTTTTTTTTAATGGAACAACATTTGTATACCTTTTTTTAATGGAACAATATTTGTATACTTTTTTTAATGGAACAACATTTGTATACTTTTTTTAATGGAACAATATTTGTATACTTTTTTTTAATGGAACAATATTTGTATACTTTTTTTTAATGGAACAACATTTGTATACTTTTTTTTAATGGAACAACATTTGTATATTTTTTTTTAATGGAACAATATTTGTATACCTTTTTTTAATGGAACAATATTTGTATACTTTTTTTTAATGGAACAACATTTGTATATTTTTTTTTAATGGAACAATATTTGTATACCTTTTTTTAATGGAACAATATTTGTATACCTTTTTTTAATGGAACAATATTTGTATACTTTTTTTTAATGGAACAATATTTGTATACCTTTTTGTAATGGAACAATATTTGTATACTTTTTTTAATGGAACAATATTTGTATACTTTTTTTTAATGGAACAACATTTGTATATTTTTTTTAATGGAACAATATTTGTATACCTTTTTTTAATGGAAAAATATTTGTATACTTTTTGTAATGGAACAATATTTGTATACTTTTTTTTAATGGAACAATATTTGTATACTTTTTTTTAATGGAACAATATTTGTATACTTTTTTTTAATGGAACAATATTTGTATACTTTTTTTTAATGGAAGAATATTTGTATACTGTTTTTTAATGGAACAATATTTGTATACTTTTTTTTAATGGAACAATATTTGTATACTTTTTTTTAATGGAACAATATTTGTATACTTTTTTTTAATGGAACAATATTTGTATACCTTTTTTTAATGGAACAATATTTGTATACCTTTTTTTAATGGAACAATATTTGTATACCTTTTTTTAATGGAACAATATTTGTATACCTTTTTTTAATGGAACAATATTTGTATACCTTTTTTTAATGGAACAATATTTGTATACTTTTTTTTAATGGAACAACATTTGTATACTTTTTTTTAATGGAACAACATTTGTATATTTTTTTTTAATGGAACAATATTTGTATACCTTTTTTTAATGGAACAATATTTGTATACTTTTTTTAATGGAACAATATTTGTATACTTTTTTTTAATGGAACAATATTTGTATACTTTTTTTTAATGGAACAATATTTGTATACCTTTTTTTAATGGAACAATATTTGTATACCTTTTTTTAATGGAACAATATTTGTATACCTTTTTTTAATGGAACAATATTTGTATACCTTTTTTTAATGGAACAATATTTGTATACTTTTTTAATAGAACAATAATTGTATACTTTTTTAATGAAACAATAGGTCTTGGATATGACCTAAAACTATATCTGATGGTGAGGCCCCACCTTGCGGGCCTTGGGGAGTGTGGAGCAACCCTTTAATTGCCATTGCTCCCAGGTCCACTCTGACCCGGAGTGGTAGTACCTGTTAGGGTTCCAACTATGGGTTAAATAGAATCTGACTTAAAAAAACAAATATACTCCATTAAAAATCGTTCCTCAAAATAACTAGATTCGGCATTAAATAACCCGAAAAAGGTTGATACGCCGTAAAACAAAAACAACCAACCAATGGAACAACATTTGTATACTTTTTTTAATGGAACAATATTTGTATACTTTTTTTAATGGAACAATATTTGTATACTTTTTTTAATGGAACAATATTTGTATACTTTTTTTAATGGAACAATATTTGTATACTTTTTTTAATGGAACAATATTTGTATACTTTTTTTTAATGGAACAATATTTGTATACTTTTTTTTTAATGGAACAATATTTGTATACTTTTTTTTTAATGGAACAATATTTGTATACCTTTTTTTTAATGGAACAATATTTGTATACCTTTTTTTAATGGAACAATATTTGTATACTTTTTTTAATGGAACAACATTTGTATACTTTTTTTTAATGGAACAACATTTGTATATTTTTTTTTAATGGAACAATATTTGTATACCTTTTTTTAATGGAACAATATTTGTATACCTTTTTTTTAATGGAACAATATTTGTATACCTTTTTTTTAATGGAACAATATTTGTATACTTTTTTTAATGGAACAATATTTGTATACTTTTTTTTAATGGAACAATATTTGTATACTTTTTTTTAATGGAACAATATTTGTATACTTTTTTTTAATGGAACAATATTTGTATACCTTTTTTTAATGGAACAATATTTGTATACCTTTTTTTAATGGAACAATATTTGTATATTTTTTTTTAATGGAACAACATTTGTATATTTTTTTTTAATGGAAAAATATTTGTATACTTTTTTTTAATGGAACAACATTTGTATATTTTTTTTTAATGGAACAATATTTGTATACCTTTTTTTAATGGAACAATATTTGTATACTTTTTTTAATGGAACAATATTTGTATACTTTTTTTTAATGGAACAATATTTGTATACTTTTTTTTAATGGAACAATATTTGTATACCTTTTTTTAATGGAACAATATTTGTATACCTTTTTTTAATGGAACAATATTTGTATATTTTTTTTTAATGGAACAACATTTGTATATTTTTTTTTAATGGAACAATATTTGTATACTTTTTTTTAATGGAACAATATTTGTATACCTTTTTTTAATGGAACAATATTTGTATACTTTTTTTTAATGGAACAACATTTGTATATTTTTTTTTAATGGAACAATATTTGTATACCTTTTTTTAATGGAACAATATTTGTATACTTTTTTTAATGGAACAATAATTGCATACTTTTTTAATAGAACAGCAATTGCATTCTTTTTTAATGAAACAATAGGTGTATACCTTTTTTAATGGAACAAAGATTGTATACTGTTTTTTAATGGAGCACTAGTCTTCACAAGAGAACGTCATCAATCCTAAGTTATCTCCCTTGTATGTAGGTATAAGGGTTCTGTTCCATTGTGATAAGCTTGTTTGTTTTACTCTGATACTTTTGCTGAATTAAAAAGCAAAAATGCTTGAACGCTTCCTGACAGAGTAATTATAAATTTCCATCTGAAGACCTTCATCCAATATAAATAAGAAAATAAAAACAGAACAAGAATTCTTGAAACTATCAGAACCCATGTAAATTCTACAAAATGAGAAATATATTTAATCAACAAATGTGTTTTGATAAAACTGATATTTTTCTGGATAGCTAAAAAAAAAAAAAAAAATTAGTTTTTTGGACGGAAAAACAAGTAACACCCAGAAAATATGAGTTTATTTCTATGAAAATAGTGTCCATTGTATTTTAAATATTGAACTGACCCAAATGAGAAATTAATAATTACTAATAAATATTCAGAAAGTAATACTGTGCTACATAGTTCAATACAAAAGCACACTATAAGAGAATCTTTAATTTACTCCTTCAGTGCAGCACCTCTTTCAGTTTTCTAAATATTACGATGACTGCCACATGCACAAGATATGAACTCTTCCAAACTGTATAAATTAATCGAGAGGTGCGACTCTTGGGGTGGTCAGTGTAGTTATGTATTTTTTTTTTTTTTTTTTTTTTTTTTTTTATTCAATTTTCACCCCAAACAAGGCACAGTGCCACTTTGAAGCAGGGGGCTACTATTAGGGAATTACACGTAAGTCAAGGTTTCAACTTTGACAATCAGTCCAATAGTCTGGCTTTTGGGAGGAGCAAGTTTATTGTTTGTTGCCTGAGGCACCCTCACTGAGGAAAGCCGACAGGGCCACTCAAGCATATTTTTGCAGGGCCGAAGTACTTCTCTTGGCGCACTGACTCATTTTCCCACCTTCCAACCTTGTGTCACATGCTCTCGCGGTAGGAGAGAGGTAAATATCAATCAGCGTACTTTTGCAGTCCACCATCTTGGCAGTACTTACTATAACGGTTGTTCTTGTATAAACTGTTTTGTTTCAATATATTTTACCCTTTTTAATTCATCGCCGCGTCCATGTCTTCCTTACTGACCCTTCCAGCGCCACAACGACTTGGTGATGAGAAATTCAAAGGGAATATCCACAACACTAAATATGCAACATTAAACAACATTATTTTCCCAAACTTTTTAATTTAAAAACAAAGTGATTATAAAATGAAAAAAAAATAAAAATTGTCAACAATTTAAAATCTATCTGCAAAATATCATTAAACAGTTTGCAATTTTTTTTCTGTTTTTTTTTCTTTTTTGCTTTTGTTTTTGCACGTTCGTTTTTTTTTCAAGAAAATATGCTGAAAACAAAAATGAAACAAAGAATAAGTTCAATCATTTGTACAATTCTTAGAATATATATGATTGAGTTTTTTTTCTCCACAATTCCTGCACTATAATGACTCCAGTAATTTTTTGCACAGGAGAGTCAATTATTTATAAACGACAGAGTGTTTTTCTTTTTTTTTCTTAATTGGAAACTTGGCTGTCTTAAATAAATTTTGAGAGAAAATTGCTGTGTAAACTTGGATGAAAATATTGAAGTGATATTTAGTCTGGAAGTGGTGGTAGTTGTTGTTGTTAATAATAATAATAATAATAATAATACCAACAACAACAATAACAACAACAGCAACAACAACAACCAGAAAAATTGAATAGAATTTAACATGTTTATTTTTTTCAGTGAATTCAATAAACAATATTTTGAAAAAAAAAAAAAAAAAATTATATCATTTGCAAACCTAACTGAAATTGAATTTCTTTTTACCTAGATAGGATTCAGTGCAGGGTATCTCTAACATTGATATTACAGTTTTTTTTTTGTTTTTTTTTAGTGTTTATTAAATAAAAACTTAAACATAAAATAACGGTTTTAATAACAATAATCTCTAGATAAATCAAAGATAAATAGCGGCAAATTTGTTGCATTGGACTGATCCCCCATCAAAAAAAAATTGTTTTGACAAATGAAGAAAAATGAAAAATCTACATATCAATAAAAATGAGGATGTGTGTGTGTGTGTGAGGACACTTCTCAACCTATATACTCAACGAATTTTTGATATACAGACTTGAAATTTGGTATATAGCATATTCAGACACGTGGAAAACATTTTAATCGGTTTTCATCAGGCAAAATAGGTTACTAAGAGATCAAAATTGAAAATTTGGCATGTGAGGATTATCAGATTTTTATCTGTTTGTCAACTGTTTCATGACTACGCATGCACAAATCGTTCTCATTATGTTAAGAATAAGTAGGTTTGAAAACACTTTTCATTGATCGTGTCAAGCTGGTCTAATGGTTATCGTACTTGACTCTCCGTCTTTAGGTTTTGGTTTCGATCTCAGCTAGAGTATTTTTTTTTTACTTACAAGAAATGAACTGTTCAGAAAAAAACATAATATTCACATGCATATGTGTCAGTTTCTTCCTGTTTTTTTTTTTTTTTTTACTTTTAAGAAATTTACCGTAATGTTTAATCCCGGGCAACGCCGGGTACATCTTCTAGTATATATATATTTTCAGAAAAGTTGAATCGTGTTGAACATGTTATGTTGTTTCAGTGAATTCCATTCGAAAAAAGTTTATAGCATTTGCAAACCTATTTAAAATTGAGTGCTTCTTATTTTTATCTAGACGGGATTCAGTGTAGAAAAGTTCCAACATTGATATTACATAGTTTTTTTTTGTTTTTTTTCTCGGTATTTATTTAATAAAATTTTAAACAAGGATCGATATTAAATAACTGTTTAAACAATAATCCCTGAATAAATCAAAGATGTGGCATAATTTTTACATTGGACTGACCCCCCCCCCTCTCCTACGACAAAAACAACTATTTTGACAACTAAATAAAAAAATATATATATATATATATATATTTTCAGTTCTTGAAAAAACATCTTAATATTTATTTTGGATTTGCACTGAGGTGAAAATATTGTCTTCAAGTCCAACGTAAACAAATTCTTGATGAACCGTCCCCCTTAGTAATCCAATTTACAAAATTCCCACTACTTATGTTTACTACGCTATAATCACATTGACTAATGTATACCCATTAACTCTTCTCGAGTGGCCTCCGGGCCTTGATAAATTAAAATGAAAAAAATTATCTTAGAACTCGGTTAATGTATTGAAAACTTTTAATCAGGAAAAATGAAACATAACGTTATACAAGAGAAATCACCAATACGTAAAATTGTGTAACCAATTATAATTGGTTAAAATATTTATTATGCTTAATCCTGGAGAGTATGAGGTGCCTTCAATAAGTTTCCAGATTTTTTTCCATAGGGGCACTTTTATTGATAGTAAACATATGAAACTCTAGTCCCCTTGGTAGTAATCTCCTCCGGCTGTACGGTTCCAACTACTTCCGGAAGACACCATGGAATTCCTCTTGTATGAGCGTGTCAATGACTCTCGTCACAGCCTCTTTTATCTCCTCAATTGTCTCATAACGATAGCCTCTAAAATTTTCCTTGAGCTTAGGGTCACTACGAAAGACTCAGGCACGGATATGGTTTCGAAAAAGATATTTGTATTTACAACAAGATAGAATGCATAGAGAACAAGAGTCGTAGTACTTAACGCCAATATGGTATTCATTGACTTTGCTTTTTTTTATTGAGATCGATAGACTTGTCCCTATGTAATGAATGTCTCTGTATTCCACAATCCTCCCCCCTCCCCTCTTTAGTTCTTGAGAAAACAGACTACACGATAACATTAAATGACACGTGAAAGTCTTGAAACATTAAATGATATAAATAGATAAATGGTCATGTGATCCTCAAATAATGGATCTTTTTCTTTAAATTTTAGATATTATAAATCCGGCGTTATACTGGCTAAAAAGATACCAACTTTGTGGGTGTTTATTGTATATTTTTCAAATTTTAGCCAGACATTTTCCCTTTATATAATAGATTATACACATATACCTTATATTAAAATGTTTTTGATTATTTATGAGGGTATGGCTCCAATGATTTCGACAATCGTTTTTATAACCACGATTATGAGAATCAACCAATTAGAAGCTTCAAATGTTATTATAAAAAATATCGAGTTTTGCATTCAGTTCACTGTCAACCTCTGCCTCTGAATCGCGACTGCATTGATTCTTCGCCGCTATCTTTATTACTAAGAATTACTCAACAATCGAGATTATGACGGCATTGGTTCTTCGCAGATTTGATTTACTGCCGCCATCTTTGTTCAATATAATGTCTCAACACTTTACACATACAAAAAAGGCTTCATATTCTCCCCCCCCCCCCAAAAAAAAAAACTGAAAAAAAATCAACAAACTGAAAATAAATTTCGATTTTTAAATTTTTTTATTTATTATCAAGAGAAATGTTTTTTTTTTTGTTTTGTTTTTTGTAGAAGTACAAATCATCACAGCCGATTTCTTCACACAAATCACAGGTAAAAGTAGTTGTGATTCCAAAACAAATGGTCTCAACCAGCGAAACAAAAGTTTCAGAAACTATTGTTAAAGAAACCAAATAAAAATGGAAATGAAAGCACATGATTCTAAAGAGAAAAATAACAACAATTACTTCAAAAGAAATAGTACAGCTCAGCTCACACTGCAACTCAATATCATTGTAATCGCACTGCGGGTGCACTTACGGCACAAATATTCATTAATTCAGAAATATCAGTTAACAATGGTGTCAGTTTCAAAATATCCGACCACGTGATCACTTTCACTCTGATGCAAACAGAGATTTTCCATTAAAATATGCAAATTAAGCAAAATGAGACACTCATTCACTCATAACTTACTTTACATTTTTTCTTTTCTTTTTTTACACAGGAATCACCAATCATCAAGGCCCAGAGGCCACTCGAGGATAAGGGTTAATGGGTATACATTAGTCAATGTGATTATAGCATAGTAAACATAAGTCGTGGAAATTTTGTAAGTTGGGTTACTTAGCGGGACGGTTCATAAAGAACTTGTTTACGTTGGACTTGAAGACAATCAAATTGTAGTCAGCTGGAAAGCAAGTAATCGGAATAAGGTTCCACAGGTGTGCAGTTCTAAGAAAGAAGCTTTGTTCATGGAATCTACATTTAGGCACAGATAAAGAGTGGGGGAAATTATTGATAGTGGTTTTGGCTAGACAAGTGTTTTTCGTGAAAGTTTGGCAAGGAGGTACCATAAATTACGAGTAAAGCTCAGTCGAGCACTTGCCATGAAAATAATGATAAAGCAAAGACAGATTGTAATTTTAAAAAAATAATAATTTTCAGTTAAATTATCTTCTTTGAAAATTAAATAAATATTTTAAGAAGGGATTTGTTAATTTATCCTGTTTACATTAAATCACTTTAATTACTGTTAATGTCAGTTGCATATATATACTAGCAAAAGTACCCGTCGTTGACTGGGTTCAAAAACAGCCTACAGAAAATGGACTCTGATTTATGAAAGTATGATAGGTTACGAAAAGAAAGGGTTGTAAAGAGATAGCTTCGAATTTGGGGGTATCAAAACCAAAGCAAAATATGATGAAAGTAAAAATAAAATAGATAAGCCCCATAATTTATTATACCATACCTGTTCACATTGAAACACGTATTACAATATTCTGTGGATCTATATTAAAAACCTTGTTAAACTTTGTGACATATTTCCATTCTATGGAGATCAGGCGCGAACAAACACCCCATAATTTTATTATACCATATTTCTTCAACCTGAAACATAATTATCAAAGTATACTTACGCAGATAGATATGAAAAGTCTTTATTAAAGTTTGTGCCTATTTCCATTCTATGGAGGACAGGTGCGAACGCAGACCCCACAATTTTATTATACCATCCCTATTTAAGTTAAAACATACTTATCAAAGTATTATTATGTACATCTATATCAAAAACACTTGTAAACGTTTTTTTTTAATTTTTAAATTTCTTATTTCCATACTTTGTGGACCAGGTGCGTATGCAGACCCCACAATTTTAATGAATCATCATTATGCCAGATCAAACATACCCATTCCTGTGTCTCGATACATCTATTATTACATGTGATCAGTTTTCTATAATAGTCAACCATATAGGAGCCTATTCGTGACCAGACACACACACAGACGTTCAGCTTTATATTATAGATATATATATATATATATATATATATATATATATATATATGGGAAAATAAGACAATAAAATTACAAATGGATAACACCAAACATTAATTAAAAAAAATAAGCAAATTAGGCTTACAAATGGCTGGTTGTGTTTGAATTTTCTATCTACTCTACATATATATTCTGTATTTCAGATGATTCCGTTGTATGATTGATTTTTATTCAGATTCATTGATAAGGATATTTTTTTCCATGATTGTCAAACAGAGTGGGCCATTGTGATTTCTTCTGGCTCTTCTCTATTAGGATGAGGTATTTATTATGAGTAGCTTTAGATGGTCCATCCTCCCAAGATTTATCTTCTTTCTTTGAGATGGAGTTGCTTTGGCTAATTGCCTGGGGCACTACTACTGAGGAATGCTGATGGGGCGGCTCAGGCATTTTTAAGGGCCAGAGTACACTACTTCTTGTATATTGGCCTACCGTCTCCACCTGGTTTTATGAGACATCTTCCTGTGATGGGAGGGAGATAGAGACCTGTTGTATTATTGATTTAAATAATTATGAACGGTTTTCGTCATAATATAGTTGCAATATACAAGATAAATTTCTGACAAAAATGGAACTGGTTGACACCAAAAATGGGAAACCTGAGAATCCAACTAACAAAAATGGGATTTAAGTATTATCAACAATACATTTTCTATATCATATGTTTTGTTTTCTAATAAAATATCAGGACCAATTTCATTCCCGGGCAACGCCTGGTACTTCTGCCATTAAATATATTTCAAGGGCAGCTAATCTAGCATTGCAGTAAAATTACCAAAAATTTCGAAGAACTCAAAGAGTGATAAGACGTTTCAGCAGGCAATTCATTAATCTTGTCCTTGGTCAATTGAATCAATTCTCTTGAACGTTTGAAGAGAAAAACAAGAAAACAAAACAATGATTGTGTATAGAAGGTTTAATTAAAACAGATCTGGAATCGTTATCAATTGTGATCAGAGATTTTGTGAGATATTGAATGACACGGTTGGCCGAGATGAGTTGAAGAAGGATTAATCTCTAGAGCAACACCACTTGTGTAACACAAACCACACATAAATGTGTACACACTTCTGTGTATGCATGTCAGATTTACAACGCAGATGCTGGTGCTACCAGATCAGACTGTCTGAAGATATTGGCTTCCTTAGACGAAATGCACCTAACATTGATGCTTTTTGTTTTTCTACTTCCTTTTGTAAAACTTAATTATGTTCTGCAAAACCTAAAGCAAAATCACCCCCCCCCCCGTTTCCTTCTTCCCTTTTCTCTTTCTATCTCCTCCACTTTCTGACTGGTTTCCTAACTTAAAATGTACCAAACATTAATACTGTAACCTTTTTCCCTCTCCCATTGCAAAACTCATTGATGTTCTTCAGGGCAGGGAACAAAAACAATAGAATCCACAATAAAACAACCAAACCAAACGCTACAAACTAGCGATTAAAGATACAAAATTTTGAAGAATAAAAACCTTCTACAAAATAACTAGATGCAACATGAATACTATTTCCAAACTAACTGGATGCAGTATTAAATAACCTGAAAAGGGTTGATATGACGTAAAACAAAACAACTAAACCAAACAACAAAGGTGTTATGTCTGCTGTCTTGCAAACCAAAATAAGCAGAAAGTCCGTAATTTTGAGAATCTAGAGAGTTAAATTAGTTCGTCGAACTCAGAATGGCTGAAGATGAATCGACGAATTAAGTAGATATTTAAGTGATCCATAGACAGTTTCCTTAGAGTCACCATTATTCTTTCTCGGATCTTGTCTCCTCCAAAGAACACCATCAACTCAACTTGTGATCATTCACGAAATAAGATTCTTTCATAAGTGATTTTATCTCTGTTTTTTATTCAACATGTGTAAAGTCTTTTTTCCCCCTTTATCACCACTTATCCAAGCCTGAAGGCCACTCGAGGATAAGGGTTAATGAATGTAAGATGGTAGTGTAGTAATCGTTAATGGTGTAAATTGGGTAGAATCTGATTATTTATGGAGACAGCTCAACAAGAACTTGTTTACATTGGATTTGAAAGCTACCATGATGTATTCAACCAGGAAGCAGCCCAGCGGAACAGTGTTCCACAGGCGGGCAGTTCTGGAAAATTTAGATTTAGGCACAGAAAGAGATTGGGGGAAAATCGTATATAGTGGTTGTAACTAGTCGAGTGTTTTTTTTTGTGAAAGTTTGGCAAGGGGGGACAATAGATTGGAGTTCAGTCGAGAACTTACCATGAAAAAAAAATGATAGTCTTTTGGTATTTATACATCATCAATATCATCTCATTCTTTCTCTCTCTCTCTATCTCTCTCTCTCTCACACACACACACACACCAATATTTTAGTTGTTTTCTAGAGTAGTGGTTCTGCCAAGTAAAACCGTTTTTTTTTAATTTAAGAATGCAAATGAACTGTATTACTTGTCCTTTTTGGTACCTTTGAATTTGCAGACTTTGAACCAGACGTAACTAACTGGCTGCTCAGCTTTGCTCAGAACATGACGTCAACCTCCGGCTATCCTTGAGCGTCGCCGATTATCAAAGTGTAACAACGCTATTCAAGAAAAATACTGAAGAAAACATTTAAATATAATAAAACCACAAGGGGAAAAATATATATAACGAAAATAAGAAAGAAACGACTTACTGTAACAATTTCTGTTTTAGTCTTTTAATAAATTTTTTTAAACAAGTATTTTTTGGTCAAACAAAATTAAACAAAACTAATAAGAAAACCAATTTTTTTGTGTGTTTTTCATATTTTTTTCAATAAAAGTTTTTTTAAAAAAGGCATTCTTTTATGTGTTTTCCATGTATTATTTTTTTTTTTTTTGCAACTAATGCAAAGTAAACTTTATTTTTGTTATCAGTTTTTTTTTTTTCATGAACATTTTTTCTTGCAGGGTGAGCTGACTGAGCAACCGATTTTTTTTTAATTAAATTCAGACAGCCAGAATATTCCCTTAGGATTAAGTAGACTTTTCTATGGTCGCAGCAGACGATATCAAAGTGGGGTGAGAAGATACAGCGGATGTGAAAGAAATTTCTCCAACCCAACCAGGTAGCTTTCCAATATATGGTTTAAGATGAAGACAAAAAGGATCATTACAAAATTTCTGTCTCTACATACACTCAAAAAGATAACTGACGATAAGCTCCCGGCTGGTCTTGTTCATTTATTTTTTTTTTTTTTCAATATTTTCTCCAACGATCGTCTGCTTCTTTGTCATACATTGATCGACGTCTTACGTCAGATTACAGTTAAACCCAAGCACATGACGTCATGTTCCGAGCAAAGCTGAGTGGACGGATAGTTACGTCTGGTTCAAATTCTCCACAAGTACCTCCTTTTTACCTTTAAACTTTAATTCTTGTCAGATTTGAATGTAGAAATTTCAAACAGGACCCGTGGCGTAACAGATAAAGTACTTGGTAAAATTCAGTTGTTAATTACACTGTTCTGGAGGTTGAAATTTCAATCCTCAATGCAGACAATATGATTCACTTAGAAATTCTACCTTTACAGGAGATGAGAGCATACTGACCTCATGGATTTTATAAAAAGTTCTGTTTGAAATCACATGCAGATTCCAGAGTTCAAATCTGAGAGAAAAGATTCTTGAGTTCGACAAAAAGAAGGTCTGAGGTTACATCAACCGAAACGTTCTAAAAATAACATTCAGGATGAGAACGGTAATCCGAATAATCTAAATAACTTAGAAACAAAGTAATTAAAGTTTTGAAACCAAAGTTGAGAATTGTTTGTTTTTTTTTTTACTCCGAAACCAAAGAAATACAGCAGTTTTCAACAATGCCAATATTCTAAGTGACGTAAAGAATATTTGATTCTATATTCTGAATCATTAAAACTTTGAATCAAAGAAAAAATATAACGTGGAAGTAATCTTTTGAAACATGGCTAAACCTTCCGTCAAAAATGAGGGGGAAAAATATCTTTTGCAACTGTTCACACAAAATAACCTGCATCTTCATTTTCAAGTGTCCAGTCTGGTCTTGTAGACATTGACAATCATGGTTCTCCATTCTTCCCTGTTCTCAATCTTTCTCAGGAGCTCAGTGTTGGCGCCCTCTTTATTTGTTGCAATTTTTTAAAAACTGTCTGTGAATTTTGTGTGTTATCTTCCTCTGCTCTTACTTCCAGATATTTTGCCACTTCATAACAGACTCTCTAGTCCGTCAGCCCTGATTATATGGCTGAACAATTTGCGATGTCTTTCTCTGATGATATTGAGAAGGGTCTCTTGTATCCAACTATGTCCATTACTTCTGTATTCGTTTTTCTTTTTGTCCGAGACTTTCATGATTCTCAGCATTTCCATGACTTCTAGTCGCTGTTCTGTCCTTGGTTAGGGTTCAACATTCGCATCCATATAGAAGAATGGACCATACGTAGGCTCTCATAACAAATATCTTTGTTTTAAGGCTTATCTTACTGTTGATAAAAATGTAAAATAAGCCTCAAAACAAAAGTACATTTTATGAGAGTCTACGTATGGTCCTTCTATACAACATCAAGAACCCATAAAAATCTAGTTTTTGTCACTAGACATTTTTTAATGAACGAAAAAAAACTGATTTAATCTATTTTTGTATTATCTTTTAATGGAGATGGGTAGTATAGTATCGGTTCTGGTATAATAAGATCATCCTCCCAGGAATTATCTTCTCCTTTTTAAGGGATTGTGGATAATCCTTCCATCTCATGCTACAATTCTTTAGGAGTAGGTGTAATGTATGTTCTGTTGTTGACAACAGAAACCATCTTCCCAGGGATTACCATCAGGAGTGTAATATGTTTGTAGATAATGACATATTCCTTCCAAGTTAGCAAAAATATGTTCTGTGTCCTTGGTTAGGGTTCAGCATTCGCATCCGTATAGAAGAATGGACCATACATAGGCTCTCATAACATGTATTTTTGTCTTGAGGCATACCTTACTATTGGTAAAAAAGTCACTGTGTGTGTGTGTGTTCCTTCCTCATAGGTTTCAAAACGGCTGAGCCTATCTTTTGCAAATTTTACACAAAACTAATTAATTTATATGTCTGGCAGTGTTCTTAGATATGCTTGGTACAGAAATTCATCTGATAAGTATCGAAAATCGGAAAAAATTTGACCTAAACAAATAGCCTTTCTCTCTTATAAAGAAAAAAAGAATAATTTTTACAGGGGAATATTTCACATTACACCAGCCAAGGGAGATAATCAAATTTCAGCAAATCATTTCTTAGAAAAAAAACAAAAAAAACAACAGATTTATTATAATCTCGAAATATAGCTTAGTGGTAGGGCATTCGACTACATATCAAATGATTCCCTGTTCAAACCCAGGTGTACCTCACTATTTTATTTTAATTTTTTCTAATTAATGAGTTCAATTTACGATAAAAGAAGGCATACTATTTAAAATCGTCACAAATCAATTCTTCGTTTGCATATTTTAAAACTAAACATTAATCAGAAGTGACTTTCGTAGGGCATTCATCGTCAAGCCACAAAATCAGCTGACAGTGATATTGTAAACAAACACAGACGGAATTTGATGAACAACATTATCATTATTATTTTTTATTAAAATTTTTTTTTTTTTGCAAATTATTCCTCGTAATATATAATATTCAATAGAGGATTGATTCTATAATATTACATACGCAATCTGCATAAATTAAAATATCATGTTTAAGCGTATTGTACGACAGGGCAATTCGTGATATTTGGTCTTATAAAAAACAATCTGGAAACCCTGATGTTGAAAATAACAAACCATTTTTCTCCCAATTGCACTCCAGAAAATTAAGATTGTTCCGTCTGCCTGCTTCCCTCCTGACTACAACTTGGATGTCTTCAAGTCCAACGTTAACAAATTCTTAATGACCCCCCCTTAAGTAAACACTTCATCAAATCTCCACACTAACGTAATGTACTTGCAATAACCCTTATCCCTGAGTGCTGAGTGACTTCCGGGCCTTGATAAGTGGTGACCACTGTGTAAAAAAAAAAAAAAAAAAAAAAAAAAAAGAATGAATGAATGAAAAACCTAAAATATTCCTACTTCCTGTCATTTAATTTCGTGTTTACATTTATCTCAATTAAATCCATTGCAGTTGCTCAACATTTGTGTTATTTAAAGTAGGTGGACGGGTGATAACTTTATATGAAGACGTTCTTGGCTTTTGTTTGGTCAATTTAATAACAGGCTTAGCTGTCCGATTAACATCTTACCCATCGGCAGTAAGATAAATCTTGAAGGATTGTTTACTTCAGGCCATTTCTACTGCAAGCAAAACATGTGGAATCACAAATCAAATATCTAAAACAAATACTGCATTACTTGATGCGAAAATGTCTACAGAATCTATCTCGAAATCTTCCAAACACTGTACAGAACAAAGTATAAATCTGTTGTTTGGAATTATTTTTAAAAACAGAAAAATGAAAACAAGAAAAATTCTCAGAAAGAAATAGATCATAACCTGCAATGCTAAGCTTTGGTAGCATTTTTCGCGAATGGAATTTCATAATTCTTATGAATTTAATATGAAAATATGTTCTCTTTCAGAAATGAATTAATATCTGTGCATTCTGTAATTATATAAGGTTATAAAAATATATATGGCAAATACTTAAAGTAAGTCAATACTTAAAGTTTGCGCATAAAATTATACTTTCGTATATTAATTTATGTGATTAAATGAAGCATACATATATATATATATATGTGTGTGTGTGTGTGTGTGTGTGTGTGTGTGTATATATATATATATATAGAATAAATGACAAAAAGTTATATTCCAAAATTCATGATGTTGACCATCTTATAATTTATTCCTTTAATTCAGTTGACTTATACAATTCTTGACAGTATCTGTTTCGTAGCGCAAAATCAATCACTTAATTATTATATTAATCAGTGAATCTATTATGCCCTTAACTCATCAAAAGAAATAGCAACAATCAATCTGTCAATCCGTTGTTGCTATTTCTTCTGATGAGTTAAGGGAATAATAGATTCACTGATTGATATAATAATTAAGTGATTGATTTTGCGCTATGAAATAGATACTGTTAAGAATTGTAAATGTCAACTGAATTAAAGGAATAAATTATAAGATGGTCAACATCATGAATTTTGGAATATAACTTTTTGTCATTTATTCTATATATTGCTCTGTAATTACATTGAGCTTCTTAAATAAGGATTAATATATATTATAAGAAAATATATATATATAGTAGAAATAGTAATTAATAAAAACCTGAAAAAAGTGTTCAATATTGTTGTAGAGCAAATATGCGTTTTATTTTTTATTACTGTATTTTTCTGTTAAGTTACATTATTGTTTCGGCTACACGACCGTTTTTTGGCCGTCATGTAGCTTCCTAAGACTTTTACAGAAATGACAGCCAAAAAACGGTCGTGTAGCCGAAACAATAATGTAACTTAACAGAAAAATACAGTAATAAAAAATAAAACGTGTGTATATATATTAAATCTTTGCATTTCCATATATTCCAATGAATGTTGAAGTCATGCAAAATATTTTAAAACCCTTTTTTTTTTTACAAGTGTTTTCAATTTTTGAGAGGCTTTTTTGTTACTTAGATCCAACCAACCAACTAACCAACCAACCAACCAACCAACCAATCAACCAACCAACCAACCAAAAAATCAATACTGAGTACATTCTTTAGCCCCACTCACAAAATTGAATAATATAAAAAATATAAAACTATGAAGATGGGAATGGTATCATTAAAACGAGTGATCATTTGTGCTTCAGAATTTATTTTTCCACATAGTCACCAGCATTCTCAGTGCACTTTTGCCAGTGATGAACAATGGCAATGCATGGGCGTCTGGAGCACACTTTGTCATATGAAGGTCATTCCAAAAGTAAAGCTTTCCACTTTTATTTTAACTCAAAAAATTGAGGAGTTACAAAGACGGGAATTAAAACAGCCGACCGTTTTTGCTCCAAAATTTATTTTTCTACATAGTCACCACCATTCTCCATGCACTTTTGCCAAGAATTCAATGATGCATCTCTGCTTCTGATGCAAAAAAAAAAATGAAAGAAGTGGATTTCTTAAGAGTCTCCCACCGTCAATATCTTCAACAGAGAGGTGAAACTTTCAGATCATAAACGCATAGATTATTCATAATAACAACGCCATTTGCAATCCCCTCTGATCCATTCGGGTGGAATAAAAAATAGGAGGCACTACTTTTGGAACGTCTTTCTTATTCTTTGAATAAATTTGTTTTTCATTCAGATTTTTAAGTGGACTCATTTTATTAGTTTTATGGCCTTGTTTATTTATTTATTTTATCTCCTATTAATGATTAATTATGTTTGCATTAGTCTCTGCCTCTTCACATCTGGAAATTATTCTAATGAAAGCGGCAGCAGACATTTTTAACAGAAAACAAAAAACAAAAAAACAAAAAAAAACGGCAGTTGATAATGAAATATTACAGGATATAACAGACACAGAAAGAAGATTGGAAAAGACATCACAAGAAATTATTAACAAAGAATAAATAAGAGTCTATTTTAGATGCCTGATGACATCATCATGATAATGATCTTCTATTTTCGGAACTTGACACAAGAAAGGAGCTCCAGTTATCTTTGAAATCCTCCTTGCATATTGCAAACTATTTTTCTGGGATGATTGAAGCCATTTCAATAAACTGATGATGATGATGCTAATCTATTACTAACAGATTTGGTATCTGTGTCTGAAACCGAAACTATACTATTACATCTATTAATACATTGTAACACCTTTCCTGCAGCTGCGCTGGCTCCGATCACATTGACTTGCCTTTCCATCAGAGAGGTAGGGGGATCATGGTAACTGGGCCAAACTAGGTCTCCTTATCACCCACCCAGGCCTGCATCCAGAGAGCCAATTCCAACTTCGAACTGCATAGCCACAGCAGATGCCAAAGTGCACCAGACTAGATGGCATTGTCTTATTAGACAGAAGGTTGGCATCAATATAAAAAAAAATAAACAAAAATCTAATTTGTAAAATTAGTAGAATTCTATTAAAAAAGACTGGATGTAGAATGTCATTGTCTTAATAATCAGAAGGTTGCCATCAATATACTTCAATGTTCATTTTTTTTTATGTAGAGGGGAGGGTAGTGTAGTAGCTGTTTTGTTGTCATGAAACCATTAGCTCAGACAGTAACTCCTCCTTTGGTGAGAGAAAAGGGTTAGTGCAGAATGTTCTTTCATCATCAGACCATTTTCCCAGGCATTACCGTTTATTTATTTTTTTGAGGAAGGGGTGGGGGGGGGAGAATGAGATGGTAGTATAGTAGGTGGGGGTGAAGTATCTGTTCTGTTGTCATGATGCCATCCTCTCAGGCATTACCTCCTCCTTGAAAAAAGGAAAAGGAGTATAGTATGTCAACAATAAATTACCACAATCGGCTGTTCATTAGCAACCTTGACACTTACATTATATATGCTAGCAAAAATATACAATGGGATTGAGCATATTTTGTAGATGGAAATCAGTCCAGCCAAATTGATGTAAGAAAAAAAAAAGCTTCAAGGTTGAAAACAAGTGTTAGATCAGTCATTTTCAACCTTTCCTTCATCATTGACTTCTTGGCTTTATGTATTTCTCCATTTAACCCCACATTCCCATAAAGGGAGAGCACTATCCAGACTGCCACTGAAATAATAGCACGAAGAGTACTGGATTTCCAAGTAGGTTTATTACCACTGAAACTCCAGAAAAAAAAGCCAATTATTAGGAAATAACAATAAAAAAAATGAATGTTAAACGGCTGTTGCTTGTAAACAAAGTGATTTTAAATGCTTACCGTAAAAACGAAGAGTGGTAGAAATCTGGAGAGACTTGATGTCATTCAGATTTAAAGGAATACCACTTGTTTTTGCCAGTGTGCGATCACTGTTAAAAACTTGTAAAAATTCTTTGAAGGATGATGATAATGATGGTGATGGTGATGATGATGCCAACATTAATTGGTATCACATAAAATAACCATGGAGAGTCAGAAAGGATGAACAGATCGAAGAGGGATATCACCATGCAGACCTTGATTGATTAGCCACTGTGAGTACCACACATCAAATTCTTTTGAACGATGAATTTGTTGCCCTAAAGGAACCAAGACTACAGCCTTATTTTAAAACTTTTATTGAAAAAAATCAATTCAGGTAACTTGATTATGTAGTAGAGCTGACATCTATTCAATGTAGCCGTCTTCAGCCTCAATCACTCCCTTGATACAGGTTCGGAACTGGGAGCATGTCTTTTCCACAAGTGCCAGCTGGAGCTTAGTGAGTATTCGGCGGATGGTGGCGATCAGGCTGGCTTTGGTGTTGTAGGAGGTCATGTTGGTGATGTTCTTGACATATGATCAAACGAAGTAGTCCAGCTGATTCAGGAAGGGGGGAAAAGTGGCCCAGTGAGAGAAAGGTACAAAGTCGTAACACTCCTTCTAAAGCCAAGCCTGGGTCACTATGAACTTGTGGGCCGGTGCCGGTTCTGCTGCCACACCCAGGATCTGCCAGAGGTCATCTGATTGCATCAGGGAATCACCATACTCTTCAGCATATCCAGATACACTTTGGTGTTGACGTTCAAACCAACTTCGAAGATGTGAGGTGGCACGATGTGGCCCTCACTTAAAACCACACCAAAGACCATAACTGTAGATGGAAAGGGTCGTCTGATATGTTGAGCTGTGCTTCAAGTGTTGAACTATCCAAATTTGCATTTTGAGGGTGCTGGCAATGGTCCTATTGTCATAACTTGGATCGGTAGAAAGCACGAGTTGTACAGCGGTGTATCTCCAATCTTGCTCATTGAACATTGCGTCACTTTCAGACATGATAAAAGGCTCCTATCGCTCTTGGGATTTGTACACAATTGGCCGACTAGTAGATGATCGGCAACAAAAAAAGAAAACTGGTTTTCATCAAATGGAAATGGAATCATGTGATCTCTTCTAGGGCAACAATTTTATCGTTCCACATTCTCATCGGTTGTCTGCAAGGATAACTTTCCGTTTAGCCTCTCCAAAGAATTCCTATGTAAGCATCAATCAAAGAATGAGACATTTGCATGCGGAAGACTCCACTTTTCGTGTTTTTGCTCATAACCTCTGTTATTAGAAATCCACCATCCACTTCAAGAATATCTTTATCATTATCATTATCCTAGGAGGTTCTCAATTCAAAGAAGAGATTTCTCAGGCGGTGCATGCAAGTATTGGATTTCAAGAATGGCCATAAAATGTTGGGAACAATTAAGTAATATTGACTTGATTCCAGCTGTCCTGATCAAACCATTTTAGGGTGTCATTGTACAGAGCAGCAGACCTGCAGCTATCTCGCCCATAAATCAAGAGAAAACATCCGTTGCAGAAGAGTGATGCTCATAGAGCAATTAACGAAACTGAAAGAAAAACAAGGTTGAACAAAGTGAAAACTAGTGCATTATTTCAAATGATATGAAGACAAAAGTGGCAAAAGCTTGATTCTCATGTAGCGGTTGTCTCCTTGATACTACTTTCACTTTTTTTTATCGCCCCTATTCCTAATTCGTAGCAGTGGTCCGACATCAATGGACTTGTTATTATTATTATTTTATTTTTTTTTTTTTACTAAAACGGTCTTTAACAATGTTTTTTTTAACCTATTTCAACTTGATATAAATTATTGCATAATTAAAAATAATTAAAGAAAAAATAATTTGTTTTTTCTTATTTCAAATTATTTAATCAAATAAAAGTTTCATTTCTTATTCGATTGACATTTTTTACTTGGTTACTAAATTTTAAAAAAATTACTCTAGCAAATTATTAGGTTGGTGCAAAAATAATGTTTTTTGACATGAAGTTGAACGTCAAAAAAACGACATTATTTTTTGCCCCAACCTAATAACTTAACATTTTAATAAACAAAAATATCTTAAAAACTGAATTTAACTTGAAAATTCTATGAAAAAAAATCGTTTTTAAATTTAATCAAGTAAAAAATAGCAATCGATTAAGAAATGGAATTTTTACTTGATTAAATAATTTGAAATAAGAAAAATGATTTTCGTTTTAATTTAATTATTTTTACTGTGTAATAATTTATATCAGTTGATCACTAAATTTAAAAAGTTATTTTTTGCAATTAAATTCAAATTAAATTAAGTTTTTATGTTGTTTTTGTTTACTAAATTGTTAGGTAATTTGCTAGAATAACGTTTAAAATTCAGTAATCAAGTAAAAAAAAATGAATTATTTTATTTGGTTAAATAATTCGAAATAAGAAAAATTATTTTTGTTTTAATTTAATAATTTTTATTGTGCAATAATGTATATCAGTTTAAAATATGTTAAACATAAAAAAAACATTGTTAATGAATGTTTTGGTACAAAAAAAAAAAGAAAAAAAAAAAAGAAAAATAGAAAAAAGAAGAAAAGTCCACTGATATCGGCCCACTGCTACGAATTTGTAATAGAGACATGTGAGTGAGAAAAAGCGAAAGTAGAATCAGGGAGAAAAAAACTACGAGAAGCCAAAGCTTTTTAATAAACATTCACTCAAGGGATAAACATACATAAAAAAAAAAATTAAAAAAAAACGGACACAAAAGAAAACCATACAAGACTAGCAGAACTCTGGAAATCTTCAAGTCTAACATAAACAAGTACCTGATGAACCGCCCCCTTAAGTAAGACACTTTATCAGATCTTCAATACTAGCGATTTCTATGATATTGTCCCATTGATTACTGTACACACAATAACCCTTATCCCCGAGTGGCCTCCGGGCCTTGATAAGTGGTGACTTCCTTGTAAAAAAAAAAATTTCATGGTTACATGCCTATTGTTTTTTTCTTTCTTTTTACCATAAACATATTTGTCATTTTTTTATATTCATCAGCGTGTTTGGTTTAAGAAGCAAAATCTAACCGTTTTAGAATTCCCTTCCTGCATTTTATTTCCCTGATAGTACAAATACGCAAAAATTTTAATTTACCATTTTCAGTCGTAATCATTTAAACTTTTATTTGAAAATCTTAGAGACTATTCACGTTCGATTGAAGAGACTTTCTCTTTGTAAACAGAAGGGATGTCTCTTTTGAATGTGATTAGCCTCTAGGATATTCTATCATAGTACATCGTAGCTTTATTTTAGATACATAGTGTCTCCCCACCTCTGTTAATATACTGTAACCTTACTTTATTTTAAAGGTATAGTTTCCCTATAGGATTTCTCTTGCTTTTATTAAAACTTGCATGGATAACCGATGTTGTCCGGGTGGACAGAAAGTTCGGTTTGGACACAGCTGCTATATCAAGGATATTGAGCACTTTTATCAATACCTCCACAACAATTTCAAAAATAAAAGAACAAAATCGCCCAAAAACAGAAGTAAGTGATAACTTTGCCACTAGATATTTCGACAAAAGAGATACGAAGAGAAACACTTTTTGTGGGCCGTGATTTGGAACTCCTCCCCTGAAAAAAATAAATCAATCAAAATAACTTTTCTTTCAATCAAAATAGCAGCGAGTGCCCATGTGACCGAGAAAACAAAAAATTAGCCGCAGTAGGCAGGCTTAAACCTGAAAAAGGAAAAAACGTTACTAGCAAATACTTTTTCCCATCGGATCACAAAGACTTATAACGTTATGACCCTGTTAAAATACCGTTTTTAAACATACTTTCAGTTTGCTACGAGTGTGTGACTTGCGAAAATCCCGACGCAAAATGGACCTTCCATTCTTTCTTTTTTTTTTAATTCTAATTTTACCCCCAAACAAGGCACAGTGCTACTTTGATGTAGGTGGCTACTATCGGGGACATAAGTTGGAGGAAAAATATGTAGGGAGTTGAGCAGCAAGATGTCTGTTCACATTACACTTGAACTTCTGCATGTCAGTATAGTTGGGAGAGCAGGAACCCAAACATGTTCCAAAGTCTAGCAGTTCTGGGGAAGAAACTATTAGAGTGAAAGACCTTCTTACATCTAGGGATTTTTACTGTGTAGAGGTGGGATTTTGCTGCTTGTCGGGGTTATTTACATTGAGGGGGTACACCATTAAAATACTTGTAGAACAGACAGAAAAATGCAACATTTTGTCGATGGGACAGAAGCTGAAGCCTAGATGACAGTTCAGGACCTATTAGGTTGGCAACTCTCTTTTGAACCCTGTCTGGGTTGGTTGATTGGTTGGTTGTTTTTGTTTTACGGCATATTAACCCTTTTCGGGTTATTTAATGCCGAATCCAAAGATTTTGAAGAAAAAAGTTTTAATAGAATACATTTGTTGTTTTCAAGTCGGTTTCTATTTAACCCATAGTTGGAACCCTAACAGGTACTACCACTCCGGGTCAGAGTAGACCTGGGAGCAATGGTAATTAAAGGGTGGCTTCACACTCCCCAAAGCCCGCAAGCTGGGGCCTCACCACTGGATATAGTTTAAGGTCATATCCAGGACCCCCTGTCTGGGAGCGAGAGACTAATAGCAGATGCACCAGCCCAAATGTGACAACAATACTCCATACATGGGCGAATGGTGGCCTTGTAGAGATACAGGATACTTTCAGGTGTAAGTAACTTTCTAGCATGGTAGAGGGAGCCCACCTTCCTCACAGCAGCCCTTGCAAGAAATGGTTCAGTTGGCCACCACAGAATTAATCATTTTTGCTAATTGTCACATATTATGCGGCCAAGGCATCGTTCTTGCAGATGGTATGGGTTTTGACCTGATCCAATGTGACTGACGAAATTTTTTAGCGGACATACAGACACAGAAACACACACATAAAAATACAAACAAACCAACGTTTGAGATTTATAGGGACGGGGCAGCGTTGCGCAGTCGTGTAAAAAAAACAAAAAAAAAAAAAACGGGACTTAGATGCCATCAACCAGAAATTAAATCGAAAGCAAAATTTTGTCAGCAAAAAAAACAAACAAACAAAAACAGAAAAAAGAAATGACGCGTGCCAGGCACGAAGTTGTATAACTGAAGTTAGTAACCGAACACTTTCATCCATGGACCACGAGAACACAAATGCTATAACACAGCAAATTTAGCTATTTAAAACGAAAGATCATATCGACGATTTGCACATGCATGGTTTGCAAATCGCGTTGAAAGGAAGGGTTTTATCTGACCCCCACCCAAACAAAACGATATTTCTACACAAAATAATGGTCAATATTTTCCAATTTTTCGATATATTTTTTGTCCGAGAGGTCACTCTATTTAACGATGCCACATTGGAGCCTGTACAATGCACATAACAAAAGTTTTTAGCGGACATATAAACACAAACACTTGCCCTTTTTGTAATAGATAAACATTCTTCAATCCAATTTGAGAAGAGTGAGAGTGAAACCGGTCAGCTGATCTCCCCCCTTTTTTTCCTATTTAATGATGGATATCAATAAAACGAGTCTTCTCTTTATAATTGCAATATAAAAATTTAAATGTAATGTGAAGAAACATTTTTCAGCCTAACTTCCCTAACCCAGGTTGCCCTCTTTATAAATCTGGGTCCCATCACACTGGAAATAAATCAATTCATGTGAATTTAGTGGAAAAAAAAAAAAAAATTTCTTTGAAGATTAATGACGTGTCAGATTTTCATGTAAGACATTTTATGTTGGTAACAAAAGAATTGAAACATTTGATAGAATCAATCTTCTTTGCCCGTCCATCCTCCGCATACCCATCAATCGTAAACAAATATTGGTTTTCATTAACGGCAAACAAGCTTAGAAGCTTTACAAAGAAAAAAACAAAAAAACAAAACAAAACAAAGACGATCAGTTTAACAAGATGGAAACTATGTGTGAAATAAAGTTCACTGGATGATTGATTACATGCAATAAATGCGATTATATTTTGAAAGTTTATAACAACTCATTAAAAATTAAGTTGCAGCAAACCCTATATGAAATTTAACTATTTGATATATCTTATATTTAAAAACTATACATACATATTTCAAAGACGAACCAGCAGGGTGTTCATTTTTCCATTTGTTTTCCTCCTTCCACCTGATGCTGATGATTTGTATCGGGTTTTATCGACCACAGAAGGCTGTTCCAATACAATGAAATCGCTGGTTTGTCTTTAGAATATGTATGGATAATTTATAAAGAAATATTTTAGCTCTCACATTCGTGATCGAACACTTTATTTGATTTCTTTTCATCGCATTCTGTGCCCAATATATATATATATATATATATATATAGTCAAGAATGAGAGTTCAATAGAAACATTGTTTTAATTTGAATAAAATATGCATCAAGTGCGCTTGAAACCAAATCACAACGTAATATTAGGAAAATAAACAAATATTTTACTTGTTTGAAATTTATCACAAATATATTTCAGAGGTATACGCCATCTTCAGTGTGTTGTTTTGTTTTTTTGTTTTGCTTCTTCCTTGCCATATATATATGATTCCAAGTTAATATTTTCCAGAGGTAAAATAGCTAATGAAGTTTTAACGAGTTTAATACAAGAGTGCTCAATACCAAAGTAGGGCAAATTATACTTTTTTTTTTTTTGTTTTACATAAGCATTAATTAATGTTTTGGTCAGCCGGTTACTTTTAAATAGAGACCTCTTCAGTGCTGTACAATCATGTTGACACACCGGTTCTTGCCTGGCCAGTACCAGGTGGGTGACCATTTTGGGAAAGCTAGGCACTGTATGTACCTTCTGGGAAGGCTGGGCATGGGGTCCCCCTCCAAAAAAAAAGCATTCCTCCGTTTGAAAGTATCTACAAAGTTTTAGATGGCCTATGCCCCTCCAGGGGCTCAAGGCTATGATATGGGTGGGTAGAGACTTCTTCAGGCGATGCTGCTTATACAAAAGCTTAGTCAGTAATGACAATCATTCAGGGATTCAAAAATAACAAAAAAAAATTTCATCAGGAAGTCACATTACATGTCATTAAGAATAAGAAATGGTCTTTAATGTATGTGAGAAAGATGGAAAAGAAGGAGTTTGGATTAAGGTTTGTGCCGAAATAGAAAAAGAAAAAGAAACATAGGAAAAAGAAAGGAAAGAAAAGATGGAAAGAGAAAGAAAAAGAGGAAAAAGGGAAAGGAAAGAGTACAGATAAAAAACAATAACATCAATTAATAAAAAATAAGTACCTAATACATATAAAAAAGCTATATATATATATATATATATATATAGTTTTTTTATATGTATTAGGTACTTTATATATATATATATATAATATAAACAAATTTACAAGGCTGCAGCACTGAACATGCTAATCTTTCAGACAGATGGTTGGTTAAAACAACAAGTTCTCGTCAGGCGACTTAAGAAATAATTTTGTCTCCCACAGAAGAAACTATACTGCTACATATCTTGAAAATGCAGCTGTTAAACCAGATATAGTGATTTGGGACAGAGCAAACAAAAAAGCGACCGTAATAGAGGTCAGTGTACCCAATGATACAGGGCTTAACAGAGCTGAGAGGGAAAAGATTACAAAGTATCAAGGACTTATGTATGATATGAAACGAAATTGGAAATTAAAAGACGTTTCAATTATACCAGTCATCATAGGAGCAACTGGGCTTATGAAAAAGAACTTTAAAAAGTACATAGCAAGCATACCCGGTGAACCAAGTGCAAGTGAAATACAAACGATTGCACTGAAAGGGACGGCTAGAATCCTGAAAAGATCTCTTGGTTGGACTCACAAAAATAGGGGTAAATGTCAGACATCTGGTTGGATGTCCCATCCCCTAGAAGAAAAAGTTTAAGAAAAATGAAAAAAAAAAAAAAGAGAATAAGTTCCCTGGTTTCTTCTGTGGAAGACAAAATTATTTTTTAAGTCGCCTGACGAGAACTTGTGGTTTTAACCAACCATAAGTCCGAAACATGTTAGAAAAATATATATGGCAATTAAGCTACACAGAATATTCCGCATTTCATCCACACTAGCATTCGTCAGCCTTATGCTAGTGTGGATGAAATGTGGAATATTCTGTGTAGCTTAATTGCCATATATATTTTTCTAACTTACTACCTAAATCTACCTATGTATTGAGCACTGTTGAAGTAAATACTTAGTTTACACATAAAATTATACATTCGTATATTAATTTGTGATTAAATGAAGTAGTCACATTATATATATATATATGAGAATAGTTATTACTTAATTATAATTATCAAGCCCTTTTAAGAATACTTAAGGATGGGCACTGTCTGGGAAATATAAACTAATGCAATATTCATGACTTTTTGTCGTTTGAACACTCTGGATTGTCTAATGTCTGCGCCCAAATTGAGCATTCATTAGTTATTAATTCCCTTCATTCTCATTGCAATTGTTTGGTGGCCTGGCGGTAAAGGCTTAGCAAATAGAGTGAAAGGTGGCTTTGTGGCTGGGTCCGAATCTCTCGACTGGTAGGAATTGTCATCCTACACTGATGATTGCTTAAGCATGAAACACTAGTGTCTATAGGTATAAAAGAATAAGTATAAAAGACTATATATATATATATTTATGACTATTTATTTTAATACTTCTAGACACTACTGTTTCATGTTTATGCAATCATCAGTGCAGGAGATGACGATCAAGGCTGGTTCAAGGATTCTAACCCCACCACAAAGCCACTTTTGACTCTATTAGCAAGAAACATACCCCAGGGCCACTGTTCATCTTTTCGAAATTAAGGAAAATTTTACTTTTAATGAAGCTTAAAATTTAATATAAATAATCTTAGAAAGTTCAAGTAACAGGAAGTCAAAATCTCGCACACTAGACCAGGTGGCCAACTTCGTTTTTATACGTACAGACGTTTCATGCTTTTGGAATCATCGGTGAAGGTATTCTTACAATTTGTACTGGTCGGGAGATTCAAACTCAGCTACAAAGTCACCTTTGAGTCCATTTGCAAAGAAAAATTTGTTACCTCTTAATCACGAACAATTGCCACAAGAATTAAGGAAAATTTAATGCTTATGAAATTTAACGCTTATAAAATTTAACGCTTATAAAATTTAACGCTTATAAAATGTAACGCTAATAAAATTTAACACTTATAAAATTTAACGCTTATAAATGCCAAATGTGAACACAATGGTAAACAATCAAGAGGATTTAATAGAGTAGAAATCGTGAACATTGCATTACACTAGTTGACTGCTTATTTATTTATTTTTTTTTTTCCCCCCCGCAGACAGTGCTCAACTTTAATACTCTTAAAGAAGTTAATAATTAAAATTAATTATTATTCTTATACCTACAGACACTAATCATCAGTGCAAGAAGTGACAATTCCTACTGGTTGGGAGATTTGAACCCAGTTATACAAACACACACAAATTATTTTTTTATATATATATATATATATATATAATATGTATGTATGTATATACACACAAGAAGAATAACCACTCCATCACAGATAAAATTAAATTCTTAAACAGAACAGTTTTGTACCACTTATGTCACCTTATGATGACAATTAAAACACCATAAACCTTATGTCTAGAATCCTTATTTTAATCTTGATCAAAATCCATTACATGATTTTCATTCTAGAAAATGGCTAAAATTTAAGAGGTTCACAGAAAAAAAAAACTGAAATTATGGAAATCGCGTTTAATTGCAAAGTAAGCTAATTTGAAAATACATTTTTTTAATGGTTGGAAAAATGTAGGGTTCGATTGACAATAAATTGTGTTATGCTAAACATGTCCGTTTCAGCTGCTCACGTATACCAAAAAATAGACTTGCTCCTAACTGTGAATATCACAGAACATAATCCAGAAGAAACAACTGGATAATTTAGATGCCTAAAGAAAAATTGTTGATTTTTTGACAAAAAAAAATGTATTCCATGGTTATTAAATCCTGTAATGGATTCGCCGTCTCGTTCATTTCAAAAAAGGCATCTTTGGAGTCCAGCTGAGTTTGTCATAAAACTTCCAATAAATATGTTTTTTTTTTTTTTTTTAATTATTATTGTATTGCTGCTTTAAGAAAGATATTGAAGAAAATATAAAAATGAAAAGACAGAGTTGCATCAGCATGCACTTCACATTTAATTTATTTCTTATTTTATTAGATTTTTTACACTTTGGAATCTAATAACACAGATTCATTGAAATCTGCTGCCAATTTACCTGTGGTTCATCAAGTGGTGAATGGCAAGGTCAAGTGTCAATAACCATTTTATTTGTTTACCATAAGAAAGTCTGTTATCAAATCAATCAAAATGGCCGATGTTAATAGAAAACATGTGACACTGTGAAGTCATAATGCAAAACACTCAACTATGACTCTTTCATTTTTTGACACCTTTGAATTTATTCTTCATAATGTAAGTAAACGATTATGACTTCCAAATCTCATGAAGCCCAGAGTCTTAAACGCTAACTATAACTTCCAAATCTCCTCTCTTCTATACATATAAAAGGCAAATGCGGTGCGCATTTTTGTATATTTCGAAAAGGCTTTTCTCGACGACGGTCCTGGGGTCGTTACTATCGCTTAGAAGTGTTTATATACCCCTTAGATAATAATATCTAGGATTTGGGAATGCGTCTAGATTATTTACAGCGACTTTTACAAAATTATTGCTATTTTGGCTTCTCACATGTTGATTCGGCTTTTTCGTATAAAAAGCAAAACTAATTCAAAGCTAAGGCACTGTTCCCGGCAATCGCACCGGGGAACGTCCAGAAGCAATCAGCTTTGATCAATGTGGGGCCAAACTCTTTATATCAGACAATTGCTACTCAATTTGGACAATCCCCTTTTTATGAGGAGCTGGTTTCCCCCTCCCCAACATCTTGGGGAAACAACCAGCCAAAATTGGGTAAACAAACCCAAAAGCTGCCCTGCAGTAAAAGTTAATTGCGCTACTTCTATTTGACCTCATTAATGAGGTCAAAAAGAAGGAGCAGAGTTAACTTTTATTGCGGGCATGCGTCAATTCTGTTTTTAATACTTAAATAAATTCACACATGTCTCAGTTACTCTTTCTTGCTGGCTGAGCAGGTAACGTGTCAGGTTTTTTGCACACTTTATTTTCCACCTTCGCCTCAAGGTTTCGGATTCGATCCTAACTATTTACCAAAACGGTTTTTTAAGCCCCCCCCCCCAACACAAACACCCAGGCAACAATCGCCCAACACGCACACCTCTAAACACCCGGGCAACGCCGGGTACCCCCCGCTAGTCTATATATATAAAAGGCAAAATGTGTGTGATCATTTCATGTATGTCTCGCAAAGGCTTTTTTCGTCTGCATTTTCCAGGGGGTTACTATGTCTTAGATCTTTTTATATATCGTCTAAATAATAATATCTACGATTTGCGAACGCACATTGCGTCTAGATTTATTTACATCGACTTTTATAAGATTTGCGCTATTTCACTCAGTCGAACATAAATAGAAGCCTTCTCTATTAAATTAAATACTTTGTTTTCTAGATTAGCTACAGTGGTTCAACAACTAACATTGTCGCGAAGATTGACTCTCCACCTCTCTGACTCTAGCTCCATATCACAACATTTGAAGGGACATGGCTGCCATCATTCGGAATTTCGAAGAATTATGGTAAAAAATACAAGAGTATTGCAGTGAGAGAAATGTAAATAGGCTAAGAATACTCGAGGCGTTGTACATTAAAACAAAGAAGCCTCAGATAAATAATATTAATTATGAGTGCAGCCGAAACGTTTTGAAATGTTTGGGATAAATTTTGAATATATATGTGTGTGTATATGTATATAAATATATTTAATATATATATATAAGAAAAAAAAGTCTACCCACCTAACTTGTAACAAGCTACACCGTGACTATGAAAAATGTATACATATGTAATTTAAAAAAAAAACAAAAAAAACAATTTCTACATTTATTTCTACAATATGCCTGAGGATGATAGAAGCACTTCTGTCAAAAGCGGTCGCGATTATGGATCCAACTTATACAATTTTGAGAAGAACACAAAAAGGACTATTCGGAGATTGGAACAGATAAAAAGGAAAATTGTAAAACAGAATAATGCCGTGCTATTCAATAATATTTGTCTAAATGAGAAGATGCTACCTAAATATACACAATATGTATGTATATATATATATATATATATATATATATATATATATATATATATATATAAAATGGTTGTATAGATTGGTTTCCAAGAGGTAAATCCAATGAAACTCGTGTGATTATTAAAGAGTGCTCAATGCAGGACAGAGCTAGTATATAGTCTGTTTATTATACGAACATTATTGGTTACATATGTGCATACATGTTTCAGTGGAATTCTAATTTAAGGAGACCACCCCATCAGACAAAAAGACAATCAATGTAATCTTGACTCTCTTTTCAATATCGCTCCTTTTTTTTTTTTTTGTCTGATGAAGTGGTCTCATTGAATTAGGATTCCACTGAAAGATGTATGCACATACGTAACCAATAACGTTTGTATGTACATACACGCATACACATCCATTACATATATATATATATATATATATATAGCGTTAAAATAAATCACACAGGAATCAGTATTTTTTTTATGGAAGAAGTGTGTTAAGGCAATGTTAGCACAGTAATTAATACATACTAATCTACTTATTCGTTTGGTTGATAACCAGCTGTTGTCCAAGCTTGAGTCTTTTCCTATATCTCTCACATTACACTGGAACGAGAGTAACATACGCCAGGTTGCCTAATTATAGAAAGACATACAAAGCAGACGATGAGTACTAATTGTTTAGGATTACCGCATTTATAAACGGTTCAGATGATAGTAAACTGAAAAGGTGATCAGTATCTATAAATCAACTCAAGTCACAAATAATTACATGCAAAGATGAGAATCAACTCTAAAAAGAGCTGTGATACAGCGAAACAGTTTGTAGATCATGATATAAGACCCCACCCTCACCTCCATCCTTTGCAGTTGAGCACTATGGTAAGTGATAACACTAACTACTATTAACGATAATACAAAGCTCTTTGTAAACAGATGGAGCACTTTCCAATAGTTTGTCAATGTTTATATAAAGCATTGAGCTGCTACTTGCTTACAGCACTCACCTCATGGCCAAGTGGTTATAGGCACCAAATAGCAACTAAATAGTCGTAGATATATTCCCGGATCGGGGCAGGTGCTAGTTTAACAGCATTGATGAGCTGTGATACTGCTAAACAGTCTCTGTATGACATCATATTATGGCAGTAGAGTTTAGTTTCCTAGAAGTACATCCAATGGAACAACATGTGTCTACCAAAAAGTGCTCAACGAGTAAACAGAGCAGGTATATTAAATTTATTTATACAAACATTGATGGCTACATATGTGCGTATGACATAATATATATGCATATTATATAAATATATATATACTAGCAGTTCAGCCCGGCTTTTCTTGGGCCCTATGTACTGTTCATAACTTGCCCTCCGTGAATACACTTCATGTAAGATTTCAAATGTTTAGACAAAAACTTGTTGGAGTAATTTCGTAGAGACCGCAGAGGTAAATTTTTATAACTTGGACCCCAATTTTGACCCCTTAACATTTATTATTTTGGTCTCAAATCAAAATACAAAGTTTTACCCATGTCCAAGTTACCTACACCCAAAATTTCAAGTGTTTAGACCAAAAATAGGTGGACAAATTTGGTAAAATCTGGTATAATCGACTTTTTCAACTTTGACATTTTGGCAGCCAAATTTTCGCCCCAAAACATATCAAAATACTTGCCGCATGTCTGAATACCCAATATGTATAAATTTTAAATGTTTAGACCAAAAATTGGCAGTGTTTAGACCAAAAATTGGCAGAGTAGTTTGCTAGACACCACAAAGGTCAAATCTTTTGAACTTTGACCCGTTGGCAGCTCAAATTTTTGACCCAAACAGATTAAAAAGCTTGCCCTATCTGTGAATACCTTTCATGTAAAATTTCAAATGTTTAGACCAGAAATTGGCAGAGTAATTTGGTAAAGGTCAAATTTTTTTTTAACTTTGACCCCAATTTTAACACCTTAACATTTATTTTTTGGGGCTCAAATAAAATTAAAAAGTTTGATCCATGTTCAAGTAACCTACATTTAAAATTTCAAATGTTTAGACCCAAAATTGGCAGAGGAGTTTGGTAGAGTTTTCAAAGGTCAAATCGTTGAACTTTGACCCCTTCAGAGTCAAATTTTTGTCTGAAAACTGATTAAGATTTTCCCAAATCTCAATACCCCTTATGTCAAATCTCGAGTCTCTAGCTGAAAATTGACATAGTTATTTGGTAGGGAAATGTACACAGACACAGACAGACATGTTCATTTATATATATATATATATATATACATATATATATATATATATATATATATACTAGCATGGGTGCCCGGCGTTGCCCGGGTGTTTGGAGGTGTATGCTGAGAAAAAAAAAAAAAAAAAAAGATCAATTTTTTAAAACTTTGACCCCTATTATGACCCCTTAAAATTCATTGTTTTGAGCTCAAATCGAGTTATTAAGTTAGATCCATGCCCAACGAACCTATATCTAACATTTCAAGTGTTTAGACCGAAAATTGTCGGAGGAGTTTGGTAGAGTTCTCAAAGGTCAAATCGTTGAACTTTGACCCCTTAACAGCCAAATTTCTGGCCGAAAACCGGTCACATAGATTTTCCCAAATCTCAGTACCCTGTACATCAAATTTCGAGCCTGTAGACTGAAAATTAACAGTGAAGGAAAATGTACACAGACAGACACACAGACACGTTCACTTTTATATATATATATATATATATATATTCCAAGGATGGAATACTGTTGCCATATCTGGGCAGGAGCTGCTAAAAACAGCCTATCCTGCCTTGACAGAGTACAAAATAGACTTCGTGGCTTAGTGGGGATGCCCTTTTCTCTACCCTGCAATCTCTCTCCCACAGAAGAGACGTTGCGAGCCTGTCCTTGTTTTATCGTTATTTCCATGGCAGATGCTCGTATGAACTCCAATCTCTGGTCCCCCCTCGCCAGTCTTTCACGAAAAACACCCGTCTAGCTGAATCCACTGTGAAAAATTTCCCCCACTCTATATCTGTGCCTAAATCAAAACGCGGATTCCATGAACAAAGCTTCTTTCTTAGAACTGCACGCCTGTGGAACTCTGTTCCGTCTGCCTGCTTCCCTCCAGAATACAACTTGGATGTGTTCAAGTCCAATGTTAACAAATTCCTAATGAACCGCCCCCTTAAGTAAACACTTCAGCAAATTTCCTCACTAACTTAATGTACTTGCAATAACCCTTATCCCTGAGTGGCTTCCGGGCCTTGATAAGTGGTGATCACTGTGTAAAAAAAAATATATATATATATATATATATATATATATATATGAAAATGATACAATAATATCATGGGGTTTTCGTCCGTGTCGGTTGTGCATGGAATGGAAATATATCACAAGTTCTTACGGATATATTCTGAAACTATATTAACTGAACAGTTTGAACAATGATGATAAAATGACATCAACAAGTCTACGTTCATAGAACGAAAATATTTTCAAGCACGGCAACAATATACAACAAACGAAAGTTACATCTGTGGAATTTCCACAGACCCAACTAGTATGATTAATTACATTGAAAACTGTAAATCATTCCAGAGTATTTGAAGATTTAGAAACATTTTCATTGAGAGCTATCCATCAAGAATATAATATTGCACTTTCTCATTAGATCACTGAAGTTAAGCAACGTTGAGACTGATCAGTACCAAATGGGTGACCATTTGGAAATACCAAGCGCTGTATGTAGGAGGATGTTGACAGCTCCCTGCAAGAACTGCAAAAACAGAATGTCATCATCTCCCAACTGGAATATACATGCAACTAGGGACCATTTGTGAACTTAATATTCCCTTGAAACTTCCGACTCCGGGGGGGGGGCGATTCAACCCATTTAGGTGAATGCTGCTGACATATATATTGATCAAGAAAGGTTATTTCGACGAAAAATAAAGTAAAATGCTCAGCCACAAACCTTAAGTTTTTCTGTGATTTCTTCCCATCTTTGGTTGAGGTGACTTAATTCGGGTTCCACCATTTTATTATAGCGATCACTTTTTGTCATCAGGCCAATTGCGGAATCACGAACGTCATCAACTTCACATCGTAATTGGTTAAGTTCCATTTGAAGATTCTGGAAATAGATTAGAGTTAATCAGTGATAATATTTTTTTTTTTTTTAAACAGAAATCGTCCCAGACAATCTACTTGAAGAAGCTAAGAAAAAAAAAAAAATTAAAAATATTATTTCAAGGTTAAAAACTAGCCAACGACAAGTGTTAGACGGATCGATTACAATCCAGAAAAAAAGAAAAGATTCTTCTCTCTTTTTCAGAAATACCGTTAGTGGAATGTGAGGACTAAAGGATAAAATAAAGGAAGTGAAAGTAACAAGACTGCCGGAAGTAAACAAAAGATCGACTTCCTACTCTCTTAAAAATTTTATAAAAGAAATCAAAAGATAGCAAATACACATTTAGCTAATAACTTCGACACAACACAATTTCAGAGATGTGTCACATTCCACAGCAAAAATATCATTGCATTATGATATGAGAACGGTAATAAACATTCATTAATACACATCCTTCCACATATATTTAAACATAATAATATGAAATATTATTATTAAACATAATAACATGAAATATTATGAAAATTACTGCCATCTGTACATCACTTACATAGGTAGTTCGTTTCTATAGAAAGTGAGATATATGGATGTCCGATATAATAATAAACATGTTAATAAACCTTCGCCTATATTTATTTAAGCAAAATAGAACTATATACTATTATTATGATTTCTGCCATGCATAGATTCGAATAACTTGTTCATTATATTTTCAGACCAGATGTTGGTTGGTTGGTTGGTTGGTTGGTTGGTTGTTTGTTTTTGTTTTACGGCATATCAACCCTTTTTAGGTAAGGGAAGGGTATGGTACATATAGGGTTGCCCCTACATGTATCAGCAACCAATTGCCACATGGTCACAAAGCGTAGCATCTGGGCACAGATACTACACTTTGATCTGAGCCAAAAGGCCGAGGAGAGGGGTGTATGACTAATGAGGGGGTATGATCCCTCACAGTCAGGAGATTCTATTTATAAACAATGCTGCTAGGAACTGACGAATCAAATTAATTTATGTTCTGCTACCAACCAATCAGAAAACAGAATTGCTCCATAAAAATTAAACTTTTTCTGTGGCAACTTCACATATGTTTTCTTCGTGTCAACACGGGAAGAATCTTTTGCTCTGCGGCTTCCAACTCAAGAACTGTCTACTGAGAACCACTCACCTCCAGGACTTGTATAGAACAACTAACCATCGGAAACTGTTCTGAATTTAAACATGGCTCACAGCTCAGGAATTATTATATTATATTGGACCCAATATATAGTAATGATTTAAAAAGTTAAAAAAATAAAATAACTCGTGCGTCACCACCGAGAATCAAAACCAAAACGTTTAGCTTGCCTCAGCTATGAAGACATGTTTGCTGCAAGGCTAAAAATTAAAACATGAACCAATCGCTACTACATTATGCATGCATATTCGTAATACCGTCATTCGACCTTCACCTGAAAAATTCCATTTTTTTTTTAATTTGCACACTTTTGCACTGATTTTCCCTGGCTAAAACCCAAATATAAAGTTTCGCATGGGTTCGGATACCCTATATATTAAGTTTCATGTCTGCAAACCGAAAACTAACAGATGAGTTTGGTAAGCAAGATTTTTTAAACAAATATATATGTGCATACATAAGTATATATAGAAAGAGGTTTGTGTTTACTATAAGCTTTTTACGCAAGTATAAATCATGTAGAATATCTGCATGAATATAATTACACATAATCTATAATATAAATGTCACCTGTCTGTTTAAATGTATGTATGTATGTATGTCTTGCAAAAACTTTCGACAGAGGTGACGGATTTTCACGAGATTGGTATTGTTTTGAAGCTCGACCCTTTGGATAACAAATATTGAAAAATTGGCTGAAAACATTAATTCCTTTACTCTGACATATTATCTTGCTACCTCAACTATCCTACACCAACTAACCCCCCAAAACTCTCACCTGTTCGTTCAAAGTGACAAAATCAACGAAGTCTCCTGTTATGCACACATATTTGTATATGTATACTGTCTAGATGAAATATTCCTCTGAAGGCATCAGATCTTAAATGTTTTTTAAGATTCACAATACACATCCATCATACCATTCTCATTATTATTTTTAATGCTGGAGGAGGAGTCTCCTTGTTGCTTCGGTTGCTTGGAGACCTGGATAGAAAGTACCAATCAAGAATCCGTTCTTGACAATCAGCCTGACAGGTGCTGGGCCAGTACCTGTCAGGCTGAGGTACGCTGCCTGGATATTACCTAGGCGGTCCATCCATCCAGACTTTGCTACCCGGGTTTCAGGTGGGGAAAATTTATCGCTTGTTGTCTGCCGGGGAATGCGGATGGGGGAATGCGCAGGCGATTTTTGCTAGGCAAGAGTGCCCCTCCTTCAGAGGTGCTGGCTGGGCATTCACATTTTCTGACCTTGTGTCACATTTTGCTGAGGTGGGCAGCAAGTAAATATTTACCGTTCTCATGTCATTTTTGTTAGTATAACGCATGTGCTACAATAGTATCAGCCGAGGTAAATCTCATCATGAGATAGAATCATGAAACGAAATGAAGTTCTAAAATGCTTTGAGCATAATATAAATTAAATTTTTGTTAAAAAAACATTTTAATTAACTTTTGCTTCATTACTTTTAAAATAAATGAACAAAGTTCTATCGTTTTGTTTTAATTTTAGTCAAGTTTTCGTTTTGTTTAAATAGTGCGTGCGCATTTTTTTTTTTTTTTTTTTTTTTCATCTCGATTGTAACTACTCTTTTGCGCACGTGCAATGTAAGTCTTTAGCGTATGGATACAAGCAGAACAATTCTGGGCACTTTTTAACGTGCATGTGGAGCAGCACACCGAACGGTTTCTTAGTTGACGCTGTGTTGACATCAACTTGACTGCTGTTGTTGTTCTTTTCAATTTAGCGAGTTTTCCTCCGCAGCCGCCATATGGAACTGTGTTTGCGTCGTAAGATAATTACAAATAAAATGTTGTTGTATTAATAAGTTGTTGTTTTTTTTTTCTTTTTTTCTTTTTAATACTTATATACAGAAACAGTTGGTGTGCTATGGGTGTGTGCCAAGAAGTGTTTTACTTGTATTCCTACGCTACGGGGTTACACTGCATGCGTGTAGAGAAATAGTTCTCAAGATACTTTTACATTAATGGTATAACTTTTTACTGTTAACATTAGGTATGAACCCCGTCTCTGAAGATCCAATTTTAATATTTTTTTGTGTGATCAAAATATTCTTCCTCCCCCCCTATTTTTTTTTTTTTAATTTAAATAAATTGTGGTAAACTTGAATATTTTTAATTAAGGATATAAGAAGGCTGTTAGCAATGTAGAATACCGAGGTATAGAAGTGATTTGACCTATGAACAAAAACAGAGAAACGAAAGCAGATCTTACTGAAGTTAGCAATGATTTCCACCACTCTTTATCTGTGCCTAAACCTAAAGTTTCTTTATTAGAATTGCACCCCTATGGAACTCTGTCCCGTTTGCCTGCTTTCCAGTTGATTACAACATTTTCGTCTTCAAGTCCAACGTAAAATTCTTGATGAGCAGTCCCCTTAAGTAATCCAATTTACCAAAAAAAAAAAAAAAAAAAAAAAAAACAGAGAAACAAACGAAGGTCTTGTCCCTTTTATAAATATTTGTATTTCTATTTATTTTTCTAAATAAATCACATCTATAAAATGTTTAATAGTAGTAAACTAATATTTCAATTTAAACTCCTTTATTTTCTGCCTGAATTCTGCTTCCTGCCGTGTTCTTAATGCGTGTTCCGTATATATATATATATATATATATATATATATATATATATATATATATATATATATATATATATATATATATATTTTATTACGGCATTCTTTTTGTTTGTTTTCTTTTTGAAAAGAGAATAAAAACAGGCAAACAAAAAATGAAAAAGAGATGTTATTCTCGAAATTTTCAAACACATTTGCCATCCCGGATATATTTAACAGTAAGCCCATATTTACTGATTTATACATGTGACTGATTTGGAAAAATAAATAGATATATGAAGATTTATAAAATCAATAACAACTTCGATCACATCACTTTAATACCTCGATATTCTACATTGCTAACAGCCTTATTATACATTTACATATTTGTTTACCAGCAATGCTTCAAGCAAACTACCTTTCCCGTTGCATATTTTTATTTGATATTTAATTACCTAACTTTTTTCCTCGCCAAAATTGTGATTTCCGTCCCTGATTTTATTAGGGGCTCTAGAAGTGTAAGCCATTTTGAGTTTCAGAACAGTTTCAGATGGTTCGCTGTTACACACAAGTCCTGGGAGGTGACTTGTTTGTAGTAGACAGTTCCACAGAACAAAATATTCTTACCGTGTCGAAACCCGGGAAAAGAACATGTGAAATTGCTCCAGAAAAGGTTTAATATTTATGAAGCAATTCTGGTTTCTGATTGGTTTGTAGCAGAATGTGAATTAATTTGATTCGTCAGTTCTTAGCAGCATCGTTTATAAATAGAATCGTCCGACTGTGTGGGATCATACCCCATTATCTACCTAAAATATTGCAACAGGGGCACATCAAGTCTTCTACGAGGGTCATTTCAAAAGTAAAGCCTCCTATTTTTTTTTTAACTAAAAAAGTTGAAGAACTAAGAAGACAGGAGTGGTCCAATTGAAACGAGCGACCTTTTTGTACTGGAGAATTTATTTATATATATATATAGCAGGCTGCCCGGTGTTTCCCGGTCATAAAATACGCATAAATATTATATTTTAATTCATGCAGAAACTGAGACATATGCTTGCGAGTATTATGTTTTTTCTAAACAGTTCACTTTTTGTAAGTAAAAAAAATATACTTGAGCTGAGATCCAAACTAAAACCTAAAAACAGTGAGTCAAGTACAATAACCATTAGACCAGCTTGACACGATCTTAACATAAGGATGCTGCCATGCAAACGATTCGCGCATGCACAGCCATGAAACAGTTGACAAACGGATAAAAATTTGATGACCCCACCCCCCGGCCCAAGTACAAATTTTTCAATTTTCATTCGTTAGCAGCTATTTTTTTCCGGATGACAACGCATTTAAAAAGTGTTACACGGGTCTGAATACTCTATATACCAAATCTCATGTCTGTAGATCAAAAATTCGTTGAGTATATAGGTTGAGAATTGTCCTCACACACACACACACACATTCTCACTTTTATAGATAGATTTGATTACCTGACTTTTTTCCAAGAAAAAATTTTGATCTTCTGTCTGTGATTTTGTTAGAGGCACATCAAGTCTTCTATGAGGGTCATATCAAAAGTAAAGACGCCTATTTTTTTTTATTCAAAAAATTGAAAAACTATGAAGAAAAAAGGGATACCATTAACACGAACGACCTTTTGTGCTGCAGAATTTATTTTTCTATAGTCATATACATATATACATATACTAGCATGGGTGCCCGGCGTTGCCCAGGTGTTTGGAGGTGTGTGTTGAGCAAAAAGAAAAAAAAAGTGGTAGTAGAAAGACAGGATACAAAACGGATTACAAAGATTTTCCCAAATCTCAGTACCCTGTATATCAAATTTCGAGTCTGTAGACTGAAAATTGACAGTTATTGCGTAGGGAAATGTACACAGACACTTTCACTTTTATAGATATATAGATAGATTACTTGCAAGGATACCCGGCATCTCTCGAGCACACAATACAATATTAACTAAGGTACATAAGAAATAGATATAAGATATTAAGTCTAAACATATTTTTCCAACCAAAAGAAACAGAATAGAAGAAAAAAAATGAAAAAGAAATAAAGAAAAACTACAATAATTTGAAGAATATTCTACTGAACAAGATTTGTTTTCTTAAAAAAACAAACAAAAAAAAACCTGCATTTAAGGCAGAAAGTAATTTACAAAAACAAAAAAAATAAAAATTTTCTGTAAACATTTTTCTTTTAACCCAAAGAATTAAAGATTATGAAAAAAAATTGATTCTACTTGAACTGATTTGTAAAAAGACCATCTTGATGTGATCAAATTCAATGAATAATCTTTTGAATGCCTACAAGAAATTATATTAATGAAATAAACATGATGGCTAGAAATTAAAATGTTAGATTATCAGGCATAATTTAGCCTTGAGCAAAAACAACTGACTTCAGTTGTTGAACCGAAATAAAAGCAAGAAAAAAAAATGCCATTTATGTCAGACCAACACAGCTAGACAATGTTTCTTAGTTGAAGAGATGAGATACATTTAGAATTCAACTCATTTGTATATGTCCAACTAGTGTACACCCTTCGTTAAAAATGATGTAAAAAAAAATTGCTTCGTCAGTATTTATCTCTCTCTCTAATAGTAATTTATAAAATATATATGGCGATTAAGCTACACTGAATATTCCACGGAATATTCGTCATATATATATTTTATAAAGCTTAATCGTCATATATATTTTATAAATTACTAACTAGCTCTACCTATGTATTGAGCACTTTTGAAGTAAATACTTAAAGTTTACGCATAAATCTATACTTTCGTATATTAATTTTATGTGAGTAAATTAAGTAGTTATATATATATATATATATATATATATATATATATATATATGAACAAATGATTAATAAAACGTTAGAAAAAATCTTGAAAAAGAGTTAAAAACATATTTGATTTTAAAAAGGAAGCACGGATAGTCCTTAATCTGCGGAGTTTCGAAGAAATACTCTCCTATATATATATATATATATATATATATATATATATATATATATATATATATATATATATATATCTTAGTCTGTTTGTTCCACTTTTTTTTTTTCTCGCAAACTACTGGGTTCATCTAGCTGAAAATTTGTACAGAGCGTTGTTATGATTAAGGATTAATAGGGATTAGTACTCAATGCAAAAATGAGCACAAGTTTAACCATCTTGAACAATGAATTTGGCATAAAGTACTCATTCTGTGTCAACAGGCTATAACTTTTGCATGTTTTATTTTTTTTGTTATTTAACAGGTAAAAAGTCTAGTGATTAAAATATTCATATAAAATCATATTTATTCATTTATTTATTTGCAGACTGTTATCTTCATCTTCGTTGTTGTTGTTGTTGTTTCACCACGTTTCGACAAACTATTCCTCTGGCCTTCTTCAGGTGGTTAATAATTATGAAGATGAGGATAACAGTTGTGGAAATTGAAACTCGAGGCTAATTCAATTGTCGGCCTTTAACTGATAAACGGAGAGCGACACAGCCATGTGACTTCCTTTTTCTTTCTTTCCTCTTCCTCTTTTCCGCTGAACACTCAACCAATCAAGATGTGGCAGAAACCGCTCCGGTGGCATCAGCCATCCAACAGCGCTCCTGACTATCCGTCAGCCTCTAGCAGCTATCAATCGCAAGTAACGAACTCTTATTCTCAACGAACTCTCATTCTTTCTATCTGTACTCTTAATATTTCTCATGTAAATAAATCTGCATTTTTTCACTAATATACATCGGTGTGTTTTCGTCGTCATTATGCGACCTTTTGCTTTGCAATCCTTCTATCATTCAATACATTCACCATACACATGGGGACGGATCGGCTATCACACAAGCAGACCACCCTGTCTCCTCTACACAGTCCACAAATACATAAATAAATAAATTACTCATCTCAAAGGACTCTAATAAAAAAAATAATATATAAAATCATATGTTATATACTGGGTGGCATGGCGGTGACATCTTTTTTATTAGCACCAAGCCTGTATTTTAACTATCCGAGATTTTTGAATATCTCGATAGATATAGAGATAGTTCGTTTGACATTTATGCCTATATGTTTGTTTTCAGTCGTCTAGTGAATGGAATGACCGCTGTTCATTTATCAATGAATAACGAGACGCTTTGTTATAAAACAAATTGGTTTATTTAATAAACATTCATATACACATAATCGGCGGTAGAGGTGGTGGTGGAGATAGTGTAGGTGAAGAGGGTGTGGTTGCGACCATGACAGGCAGTTGAGCGTCGTCTGTCCTCCCCTTTCCCCTTTCTGCTATCACACTCAGACTGACTGACCCTTCTTTTGTTTAACATTTGACTTTTATGAATTTTCGACCTCCTAATCTGTTAACCACATTCTGACCCTCTTGATGTTTGCTTTTGGTCTTACTTGCGGCCGAATTACGTCATCTTATTCCCGGTTTTTATTTTTGTTGGTCAGGGTTCAATTCAACGGTCTGACCTATAAACTGACTTGCGTCATAGGACCAGGTCATCCAATTCCAGGTTCCATTTTTGATGGCCCGGATTTCGAGTTCATTCGCACCTCTCCTCTCTCTATAACACATAGACTTGCATCACTAACTTAATTTTTTAGTGTATGCATGTATTATTATCATTTCTGATGACCTAAAAAAACAAAAAAAAAACACTGCCTGTTGACTTTTTATCATAGAGTAGAGGGTTTCCTTTATTCATGTAACGTTGTACAGTTTTTTTTTTTAACGATTCAGAATAATCTTCCGTAATATTTTAATGGACCCAACACATTGTAGATGAAAGTCTCACAAAGAAAGAATTTTGCAACATAGCTGCTATGTGTAAGTAGTCGTGATGTGGGCTATATTTAGTTTAGTTTTATGCAAAGAACGTAAAATGGGGTGGAAGCCCTTCATGAAAATTCAGACCTGACCCTCTCCCAATTTTTTGTGAAATTTTAATAATAGGTATTAGACATCAATTAATAAATGTTCCCTACATTTCAAATTATTTGAAATGTTATAAAGGATTTCTAGAGGGCATAATATGGGCCAATCTCCCATTTGAAAATTCAAATATTTCAGATTTGCATCAAATTTGATCCAGATTCATTATACACCAAACAAGATTTCTGGGATTTCATTTTCTTAAGCATAAGCCTTAAATTTTAGGTATTTTCTAGAATCAAATTAATACAATGGATTTATCCAAATTTAAATAAGGATTCTAGACATACAGATTAGTAACGTTACATCTTGACTTTTCATCTTCATGATATAAAAACGGTGCAAAACTCATGTTCAAGGAATTAATTTTACCCATCCTGTAATGAATTTTCTTTTAGTAATGTAAATAGTTTTAACACCTGACAAATTAGTGAAAGGTACTTAGCAGATACGCCTTCACATTTTTATTATTTACATCGCATGAAAAGCATTTCTTATCAGAAAAATAATGTAGAACCGAATGAAATTACTCATGCCAATAATAGTTAGGAAAAACTAATCTAAAAAAAAAAAAAATAGGATAGTCCAAATCAAATAGCGATATTTTAGATTGATTATTATTTGTGTTGACTTTGAAAATCTGAATTTATATGTTAAATTAAGCAACTCTATCAGTGTTATCAGGTCAACTCTTAACCCCGTAACCTGTCTCTAACAATGTTGCTTCTTTGTATATACAGCCTTCTAATAGTGACAATGCGGCCATAATATAAATTTATTGCACCAAACAAGAGATCTTGCATCTGCTGCCTCACTTGACGTCAAAGTTTCAGACGTTAATGGACTTTCTGTTACTCTGTCCAACTTTTTAGATTGCCAACTAAGAAGTGCTGTCTTCATGTTCTCGTCTGATATGAAAACAACAAAAGCCAACAGATGTGACCTCGGATAATGCCACGACTTTTCAAAAAACACACTATTTTATCAAGGTCAAAAACCACTTGTGGATACAAGTTAATGAGACAAGAATGATTGCCACTAAAAAGATGGGGGAACATTATGGAAGTACTAACAATGGCAGGAACTGAATTTGTTGACATTGGATTTGAAGATGATTACACAGTAATCAGCAGAAAAATAGTTCCACAGTGATGCGTGTCTGTTGTGGGCCAGTAAGGGTCCAAAAGAAAGGTAGAATCTGGTATTTAGTGAAAACATAATATATTGAAAAGAAGAACAAATATGTTAGAAGAGAGAGAAAAAAAAATTATCACACAGCAGCCCGGTCCCAAACAACTTCATCCACAATACGATTAATTTAAACTCACACACTTCCGTTGATTTGACATGACATGACACTATCCTGAACAACAATGTCGATACGAACTCAAACATCTCCGACGATTTGACACAACACGATCCCGAACACCTCCATCGCTTCAACATGACACAATCTCGTAAAACATTGTTAATTTGAACCTAAACACCTCCAACGAATAGACACGCATGAAACGACACAATCCAAACAACTCTGTTGATTCAAGCCGAACACCTCTGATGATTTAACACGACACGATCCCAAACAATTTTGTGGATTCAAACCTGAATACCTTCGGTGATTTGACGCGACATGATCCCAAACAATTCCATTGATTTGAATCTGAACACCCCCAACGATTCAACACAACACGTTTCCAGAGCAACATTGGTAAGTTACTTGCGAATGACTTTTCAGCTTTTTTATAGCCCTTGGACGAACTCATTTTCACCGTAGGTAGGCCCAACTAAGATATTCGCACACAATCCTTGAGTGCTTCCGTGCATGCCCTTCACAGCAAACAGAGTGATGTCAGTCTGACTGCCAAGTGTGAATAATGCCGAGGATCATATTTCCCTGTTTTTCTAATAAGAGGAAGAGTATATTGTTATCTGTAAGGTGGACACCACAACGATTTCACAAGTAGAAGGCTCTTACATGAAAATTTTGTTGACACTAAGAGAAAGAAAAATCTGTTTTTATGGTGATAATAAGACAAACTCTGGGGAGTGAAAAATTATGTTCTCAACTTCTTAACTAACTGGTAATATTTCATTCACCACAATACCACATTCATCCCAAGTGCTGTCCCACTTAAGATAACCCCAAATTGAAAAAGTTTTATCGAATTATTTACACTAATAACATTTCATTGGCAAAGCCCGAAGGTCAAAGCATGTCAGCTGTCAAGAAAATTTTTTTTTTCCTTTCTCTAATCTAGAAATGAGAGAACATATACTATACTTTGATCCTAGCCTGAAGGTCAAAGCAAGTTATGTCAGCTGTAAATAAAAATAACACTTGACGTTTTTCTTCTTGCTTTTCTTGATCTTGATGAAAAAAGCTGAGGCAGGTCTACAAATAAACCACCCATCCAATGTTTGCCGGAGCGAGTTGACAGCTCTGTGCGATTTTCATTTAAAATCTTCTTCATATCATCAGCAGACTTCAATGATGATGATTTCAATTCCATGTTTGGCTACAGCTTTTGAGTTACTGACATTCCAAACATTTGAACCCTTTACTGCACAGAAAGTTGTGCCCTTGTCATTGCGGCTTATTTTTCAGAAACGAAAAACAGAAAAACAGAGATAAAATGAAAAGTTTATTTGGAAAAGAATTCAGATTGTTGGTTTTAGAATAAAAGAAAAACAAAAGTATTTACTTTCCATCAACTCTGCATCAAATGAAATGGAAGTTTTTTCACTTAGGCACATCTTTAATGGTAAGAAAAATAGATGGAGAAAAGAGATAGATGGAAAGAGAAACAGAGAGATGGATGCAGAGAAAACGAGAGATGAATGCAGAGAAAACGAGAGATGAATGCAGAGAAAACGAGAGATGAATGCAGAGAAAACGAGAGATGAATGCAGAGAAAACGAGAGATGAATGCAGAGAAAACGAGAGATGAATGCAGAGAAAACGAGAGATGGATGCAGAGAAAACGAGAGATGGATGCAGAGAAAACGAGAGATGGATGCAGAGAAAACGAGAGATGGATGCAGAGAAAACGAGAGATGGATGCAGAGAAAACGAGAGATGGATGCAGAGAAAACGAGAGATGGATGCAGAGAAAACGAGAGATGAATGCAGAGAAAACGAGAGATGGATGCAGAGAAAACGAGAGATGGATGCAGAGAGAAAGAAAGATGGATGCAGAGAGAAACAGAGAGATGGATGCAGAGAAAACGAGAGACGAATGCAGAGAAAACGAGAGACGAATGCAGAGAAAACGAGAGACGAATGCAGAGAAAACGAGAGATGGATGCAGAGAAAACGAGAGATGGATGCAGAGAAAACGAGAGATGGATGCAGAGAAAACGAGAGATGGATGCAGAGAAAACGAGAGATGGATGCAGAGAAAACGAGAGATGGATGCAGAGAGAAAGAGAGATGGATGCAGAGAAAACGAGAGATGGATGCAGAGAAAACGAGAGATGGATGCAGAGAAAGAAAGATGAATGCAAAGAAAGAAAGATGGATGCAAAGAGAAAGATGGATGCAAAGAGAAAGATGGATGCAAAGAGAAAGAAAGATCGTGCAAAGAGAAAGATGGATGGAGAGAGAGATGGCTGCACAGAGAGAGAGAGAGAGAGAGAGAGAGAGAAAGAGAGAGAGCGAGAGACAGAGAGCGAGATGGATGCAAAGAGAAAAAGACGAATGGATGAAGAAAGAGATGGATGCAAAGAGAAAAAGACGAATGGATGAAGAAAGAGATGGATGCAAAGAGAGAGAAATGGATATATATATAGAGAGAGAATTGGAGAGAGAACAGTGGATAGAGAGAAAGAGCAATGTAGAGAGAAAGTAATGAAAAGAGATGTGTAGAGAAAGATGGAAATAAAAGGAGAGATGGAAAGTGAGACAATTTGCTTGAGGCTAAATTAGGAGAAGAAAGAATCACAAAAGAAACATGATGGCGTTTACTAAAGATAAAAATCTAACACTTTATTGAGAGAAACTTCTTACAAGTTGAGGTTCTGGTAAACAATTACTAGAATTATCAGAAAACGCAAAGACTGGCAAAACGCAAAGATATTTACAGCAAAACGAAGTCATAAACGAAAACAAAAAAGACAGAATAGATAAAAAGAAAAGAAAAAATTTGATAGAATTACTTAAAGAAGAGAAAAAAAACCCAACTCAACAGAAAAGTAGATTGAGAATGAATAACAAAAAAGTATACAATATTTCTAAGCCATTTTTTCCCCTGAATATCATCTATTTCATGTTTGAAAGTTTTTTTAAATGTGTATTGTTTACATTATTAACTATTATTATATTCTAATCTTGCTTCTTATATTTACAAAATTTCGAACGATGTTGCCATAAAGCTTCCAAATTTTGTCTCATCATCTTCTATTATATAAAAGGGAAAACGTGTGTGTGTTTGTATGTCTGCTAAAAACTTTTGCCGCATCAGATCACGACAAAATTGGTATCGTTAGAAAGATCGATCTCCTGAATAAAAATATGTAAAAATTGGCCAAAAAGATTAATTCCGTGCTCGTCAACTGGGCCGTTTTTTTCTGCAAGGAAAGGCCACTTTTTGTGTTGACATTTTTCTACAATGTTTTGGTCAATGTAACCTTTGACCTTCTTGTCGAATGTGGGGAACCTTCCAGTTAAACTAGAGAATCTGCATAGAATTTCGAATGGAACCCTTTATTTAATCCACGGACTAACAAGTTCTTGTTCTGTCAGTCTTTAAGTAACTCACAATTGCATTCTTTATACCGCCTGCACTGAGGATCGAACCTTCAACCTCTAGAAAAGTATCATGTACAACTAAATTTTACCTAGTACTTTATCCATTATGCCACAATACTAGAATGAATTTTTGTAACATTCTTGCTTTTAGATACGCAATCTTACTACTTATCTCTACTTATATATATAAATATATAATATATATACTTATATAAAGGAAAATTGGGAATTAAATTCAGTAAATTAAAAAAAAAATTATGACGAATTTATTATTCGATAAGGAATACAAAAATGTAAAGTTTTTTTCCATAATCCCCCTCTGTCTCTCAAATCAATCTTTATCATTTAATTCCATGTCTTCGTCCCCCACCCCTTGCATACTGGCCCTGCTCCCTCAACTGTTCTACATCTATTAACCCAGAAATTTTTATCCATTCTTCCAGCATAGCCATATTACCAAAGTTTCCTACTCTTCTACACAGATCTCTCTTTACTGTCCAGATTTAATCTTCCTCTGACGCAATAAGATTGAAACCAGTCATTAAGACTCCCATTACACATCCATCATATCATTCTCGTGCCATTTATCTCCATGCAACACATATCCTCAACCCTCACTGGTTAGGTTTCATTTCTATAATTAAATCACACTGAACACATGCCTAATAGAGTTTTTTCTATCGTCAACAATAACAATGTTGAGTAACGACAGAAGTTTCTTTAACTTAACTCGATCCATCCCTACTCTTGTAGATCACACTAGCACCAGCTCCTCCCTGTGATCCAATAGTGTTACCATGAAAACAAAACTTCTTTTAGAAGGTGATTTCCAAACTAACCTATCTCCAGGTCATTAGTTGCCCCTCTTTCACTCAAATCAATCCTTATTACTTCATTCCATGTCTTCCTTGCACTCCCCCGTTACAAAAAAAAGGGTTCCCTTTTCTTGTAAGTAAGAAGAAAATTAGATAAGTGAAAATGAGATCGGGATAGGCCGAGATTCGAACCTGGTAAGCAAGGTTTAGAATAGATTTAGAAATTGGAATGTTAGAATGTAGCTATTGTTTTGGAAATAGATATTGTTTGTAAAAAGAATTAATTGTTCATTCTTTTATGGAAATTGAATTTAAAAAAAGTCAGCTAAAAAACAATGAACAATACAATTTAAAAATATATTGAAAAATAAGTTAGGTTGAAAAATAGGTTAGTAAGAATTCTTTGTTGCAGAAGTGTGTTTGGAGAATATGCTCAGCCACATATGTTTAAGCCATGTGAGTCGATCACGTTTTGAAACCACACATCTGACGTCATAGCAAAAATGAATTCTCAATATAGAAGCTAGTTTCAGTTGAGTCAGAGAGAAAGAGGATCGAGCAGTCAGCGGACAGAGCTGACATGATCAGAGGAGGGTCCCTTTAGAAGCAAAGGCAGAACGTTCAATCATGTAGAACAACTTTGAATTCCTTGATGTCATCATCATCCGACCGCTCGATCCGATAAGAAGTCATCATCATGTTTTGTAAAACTGTTGTCGTGTCATCATTCCACAAATTGAAGGTAATGTGTGAAACATCGATATTATGAACGTTATGTAACTCTTACAAGAAATGTATTTCACCTCCCCTCTTCTTATATAAGAACTGCGCATCACCCCCTCCCCTCTCATCATCATCATCAATTGTGTATTATATGGCTCCAATATGAAACCCCCTGCTATACAACACCCCGACTGCATACTGACCCTGCTACCTCAACTGCTCTACATCCACTCAGCCAGGAATTTTTAGCCATTCTTTCAACATGGTCATACTACCAAAGTCTCCTACTCTTCTACATGCATCTGCCTTTATTATCCAGATTACACTCTCCTCTGCAGTCAGCAGATTAACATCTGTCCTTTAAAACTGGTCAGGTTCCATTTTCATATATTATACAAACATTACACAAACCCAACAGGCAGCTAAATCCCATCCCCACTCAGTAGAGATCCCTACACGTAAAAGATCTTTCTACTCCAGTAGTTTCTTCCCCAGAACCGCTAGACTCTGGAATTCCATTCCAGGTCCCTGCTTTCCTAACTGTACTGACATGCAGAAGTTCAAGTGTAACGTGAACCGGCATCTTGCTGCCCAAATCCCAACATAGTGCCCCAGTAGTTGCTGCCCCTGATAGTAGCCCCCTACACCAAAGTGGCAATGTGCCTTGTTTGGGGTGAAAATGTAATAAAAAAAATAAATAAATAAAAAATTATACATTGTGTGTACGCATGCCTGACAGTCTTCCTTTAGTCAACAACAATAACACATTCATGTTGAGTACCGACAGAAGTTCTCTCAACTTACTCGATCTATCCCCACTCTTGTTTTTTTTTTTTGTTTGTTTTTTTACACATTGGTCACCACTTATCAAGGCCCGGAAGCCACTCAGGGATAAGGGTTATTGCAAGTACAGTACGTTAGTGTGGAGATTTAATGAAGTGTTTACTTAAGGGGGCGGTTCATTAGGAATTTGTTAACGTTGGACTTGAAGACATCCAGGTTGTAGTCAGGTGGGAAGCAGGCACACAGAAACCACATTAGCACCAGCTCCTCCCTGTGCTCCAACGGTGTTACTGTGGCAACAAAACTTTCCAACAAATAATCTGTTTTACTCTGTACTGCTGTTTCTCACTTTCAAATAGTGAATACAATCAGATAAACATGATCAATATGAAATACTTTAGCGGGATTACATATGCGAAGAAGATGAAAGAGTTTGCTTGATTAATCTTGATGCTAAACCAACACGACATCATCCAGCTGCTGAATTTTTACTTTATTTTGCTGCAAGATGCAACTTTAGTTCCTCTAACTTAGAAAGTGAAAGAATTTCGAAGATAATCCGAAACAATTTAACTTAAATACTCTAGAAGGACTTAGGCGTCCCTTGTGGACAAGATAGTTGGTTCAGAAATTGCTGTGTTCAAACGCAAGTTAAAAAAAAATAATAACCAGGATTGAAAATGTGGATTATCTCGACTGATTCTCTTTGCTGAGCGGATTAGAGTTGCATCATTTTCTTACCTTCATTTCAACTGATCTGACTTTGTGTTGTGACAAATCTTAGCATTATCAATACGTTTCAAGAATTTGTGTGAGCAGCTTAAATAGAAAAGTAAATCATAATGTTAATCATAATGCTTACGAAAAGTAATAACCAATGTCGCTTGAAAGTAATAACCAATGTCGCTTGAAAGTAATAACGCACGTCGCTTGAAAGTAATAATCAACATTGTTTAAAAGTAATATATTGTTAGAAAGTAATAACCAACGCTGCTAGAAAGTAATAACCAACGCTGCTAGAAAGTAATAACCAACGCTGCTAGAAAGTAATAACCAACGTTGCTAGAAAGTCATAACCAACGTTGCTAGAAAGTAATAACCAACATTGCTAGAAAGTAATAACCAACGTTGTTAGAAAGTAATAACCAACGTTGCTAGAAAGTAATAACCAACGTTGTTAGAAAGTAATAACCAACGTTGCTAGAAAGTAATAACCAACGTTGTTAGAAAGTAATAACCAACGCTGCTAGAAAGTAATAACCAACGTTGCTAGAAAGTCATAACCAACGTTGCTAGAAAGTAATAACCAACATTGCTAGAAAGTCATAACCAACGTTGCTAGAAAGTAATAACCAACATTGCTAGAAAGTAATAACCAACGTTGTTAGAAAGTAATAACCAACGTTGCTAGAAAGTAATAACCAACGTTGCTAGAAAGTAATAACCAACGTTGCTAGAAAGTAATAACCAACGTTGTTAGAAAGTAATAACCAATGTTGCTAGAAAGTAATAACCAACGTTGCTAGAAAGTAATAACCAACGTTGTTAGAAAGTAATAACCAACGTTGTTAGAAAGTAATAACCAACGTTGTTAGAAAGTAATAACCAACGTTGCTAAAAAGTAATAACCAACGTCGTTTGAAAGTAATAATAAACGTTGCTTTAAAGTAATAAGTAATGTTGTTAAAATAAGGAATGTTTATTAGAAAAAGTAAGAATCATAAATGTTAATGAAATCAATGTTTAAGAAAAGTAATAACAGATTACTTAGAAAAGTAATAATAATCTCTTTTTTGTATTTGTTTATTTTTATTATTTTTGTGGAAATCGCCCCAGACAAGGTATGAAGTAACTTAATGTAAGGAACTAAAAAAAAAAAACAATTCAATCTCAAAAAGTAACCAATTATAAGTTTTAGATGGATAGATTCCAACACAGAAAACAGCAATTCTTCCTCCTTTGTCAGAAACATTGCCCATGGAATGTGAGGCCTAAAGGACAAAATAAGGAAAGCATGAGTTCAAGGTCCACTTTCTACTCTCCTTAGCTATCATTATCTTATTAGCAAAAGAGTAACAAAGTGTGTTAGTATATAGGGTAATTGCTTCGTTCTAACAGACGCTAGCCATCTCAATGCTCATCACAATCCTCATTACAGTTGTCGGGTGAATCGTCAGTGACATCCAAACTACATCCCTAGGCCTGAAGGTGACTTTTCAGGCCAGCAGTTGACTTGCACAGTCTAGCACATTTGTGGCAGACACTTCTGTCTCCGCCTTAAGGATTGGAGTAATTTTTTTTTTTTTTTCCAATTCAGAGTGCCTCTGTCTAGGGAGCTGGATTTTTTCCACATTAAAATCTAACCTTTCCTTTTAACTCTACCCTCGTTGGAAGGCAAGTAAATAAAAACAATATCTCCGGTAACGAAGCAAGTGTTGAGCAATCCACAACAGTACTTCTCTTGAACTGGCATCACTTGAGCCCATTGGTAAAGATAAAAACGACTGGAAATAATGCCAAGATAAAGCATAAAAGGTTGTATTATCCCTTTAAAGAAATGGGGTTTCTATTAAAGAGAAATACAGAAAGCATTTGCTAAACAGTGCTAATATTGTCCTTTTACCATTTTTTTTCAGTGATTTTAATTTGATGCAAAATCACAAATCAATTGTTTATTTTTCTTCATTGGTAAATGCAAGTTTTCATTTTTTTTACTTGCCACAACAATGGCATTGTACATACGGTAACTATTCACAGAAAACACAAAAAAAATGTCCATTCAGAAGTTTTTTTTTGTTTTTTTTCTCTCTCTCTTTTGAATTGTTACATTACTATTATTGCAAAATTCTCTTTCTTTCCTTTTATGGGTGTCATGCATATTTTACGTTTAAAGCAATATTCAAAGGAGGTCAGGTTTGATTGGTTTCACCATTGTCCATGGAGAACATGATACAAGTCCATTATGAGAAGAAAAGAATTTAGTCAATTGTTATTAGGTATAGTTTCAAAAAAAAAAAAAAAAAAATGAAAAGAATAGCGCAGAGGTAAAATGCCTGACCGTTGATCAGTGTCAAATGATCTAACAATTGGGTTTTGAAAATACCAACCATGTTTGGACACAAGGGCTGTGATACGGCAAAATAACTGCCTGTGGATCACACACATACACACTTGTTAAAAAAACAATATTATTTAAAACACTGTTAAATGCTGAAAGTCTAAACTGCAAAATATTCGGTAAAGATTTAATGTCTCAAATCAAAGAAGATTAAATATAAGAAATAACCGATGACAGTTAATACAACTTATAGTTCATTCAAACAATAATGGAAAACGAAAAACAAAGTTATATATATATATATATATATATATATATATATATATATATATATATATATATATATATATATATATAACACTAGCTTGGGCGCCTGGCGTTGCCCGATGTTTGAAGGTGTGTGTTGAGCAAAAAAATAAAATAAAATAATAATAATAAAGTGGTAGTCTATATATATATTTATATATATACACATAAATATTTATAAACAATATATATATGCATATAAACAATATATATATATACAAACAATATATATATGCATACAAACAATATATATATATACAAACAATATATATATATATATACAAACAATATATATATATATACATATATAAACAATATATATATATATAATATATATAAACAATATATATATATAATATATATAAACAATATATATATATATAAACAATATATATATATATAAACAATATATATATATACAAAGAATATATATATATACAAACAATATATATATATATACAAACAATATATATATATACAAACAATATATATATATATACAAACAATATATATATATACAAACAATATATATATATACAAACAATATATATATATACATATATAAACAATATATATATATATATATAAACAATATATATATATATAAACAATATATATATATATATAAACAATATATATATATATAAACAATATATATATATATAAACAATATATATATATATAAACAATATATATATATATAAACAATATATATATATAAACAATATATACATATATAAACAATATATATATATAAACAATATATACATATATAAACAATATATATATATATAAACAATATATATAAACAATATATATATATATATAAACAATATATATATATATATATATAAACAATATATATATATAAACCATATATATATATAAACCATATATATTTATATATATAAACAATATATATATATATAAACCATATATATTTATATATATATATAAACCATATATATTTATATATATATATATAAACCATATATATTTATATATATATATATATAAACCATATATATTTATATATATATATATATAAACCATATATATTTATATACATTTATAAACCATATATATATATATTTATAAACCATATATGTATATATATATATATTTATAAACCATATATATATTTATAAACCATATATATATATATATATATATATATATATATATATATATATATATATTTATAAACCATATATATATATATATAAACCATATATATATATATTTATAAACCATATATATATATATATATATTTATAAACCATATATATATATTTATAAACCATATACATATATTTATAAACCATATACATATATATTTATAAACCATATACATATATATTTATAAACCATATACATATATTTATAAACCATATACATATATATTTATAAACCATATACATATATATTTATAAACCATATACATATATATTTATAAACCATATACATATATATTTATAAACCATATACATATATATTTATAAACCATATATATATATATATATATATATATATATATATATATATATTTATAAACCATGTATATATATATATATATATATTTATAAACCATATATATATATATATATTTATAAACCATATATATATATATATTTATAAACCATATATATATATATATATATATATATTTATAAACCATATATATATATATATATATTTATAAACCATATATATATATTTATATATATATTTATAAACCATATATATATATTTATAAACCATATATATATATATATTTATAAACCACATATATATATATATATATATATATATATATTTATAAACCATATATATATATATATATATATATTTATAAACCATATATATATATTTATAAACCATATATATATATATTTATAAACCATATATATATATATATATATATTCATAAACCATATATATATATATATATATATTTATAAACCATATATATATATTTATAAACCATATATATATATTTATAAACCATATATATATATATATATATATATATATTTATAAACCATATATATATATATATATTTATAAACCATATATATATATTTATAAACCATATATATATATATTTATAAACCATATATATATATATATATATATATATATTTATAAACCATATATATATATATATATATTTATAAACCATATATATATATTTATAAACCATATATATATATATATATATATTTATAAACCATATATATATATATTTATAAACCATATATATATTTATATTTATAAACCATATATATATTTATATTTATAAACCATATATATATATATATATATTTATAAACCATATATATATATATATATTTATAAACCATATATATATATATATATATATTTATAAACCATATATATATATATATATATTTATAAACCATATATATATATATATATATATTTATAAACCATATATATATATATATATATATATTTATAAACCATATATATATATATATATATATATATTTATAAACCATATATATATATATATATATATATATATATATATATATATTTATAAACCATATATATATATATTTATAAACCATATATATATATATATATATATATATATATATTTATAAACCATATATATATATTTATATTTATAAACCATATATATATATTTATAAACCATATATATATATTTATAAACCATATATATATATTTATAAACCATATATATATATATATATATATATATATATATTTATAAACCATATATATATATATATTTATAAACAATATATATATATATATTTATAAACAATATATATATATATATTTATAAACAATATATATATATATATATTTATAAACAATATATATATATATATATAAACAATATATATATATATTTATAAACAATATATATATATATAAACAATATATATATATATTTATAAACAATATATATTTATAAACAATATATATATATTTATAAACAATATATATTTATAAACAATATATATTTATAAACAATATATATATATTTATAAACAATATATATTTATAAACAATATATATATATTTATAAACAATATATATATATATTTATAAACAATATATATATATTTATAAACAATATATATATATATTTATAAACAATATATATATATATTTATAAACAATATATATATATATTGTTTATATATAAACAATATATATATATATATATATAAACAATTTATGTGCAAAAGATAAGGTGTAAAATGACTAGAACATTTTTTTTTATGTCAGAAAATCTTTAGTTATTACATATGCGCTAACATCTTCAGATATGCAAATGCTAAAAGATAGAAAAGAATCAAAATGAAAGAAACCTGTTTTCACATCAGAGATAGCATTACAAGTGAAATATGGGAAGATTATTGATGAAAAATGACAGGAGAAAAGTAAAAGAAAATGAAAGGAAGGAGGAGAAAAAAAGGAAAGGAATCGATTTGGGGATCTTTATTTAATTGTCTTCAATTTAGAATTCGTCAATGAGAAAAAAATTTTTTTACAGAGACCCCCCCCCCCAAAAAAAAAACAAAACAACAGAATATAAACATGGTTTCTTCATCTTTCTTTAATAGAAAACGTTAACTTTAAGATTCTTACCATTTCACATTTAATAATTATATAGTAAATAAATTCCAACGATCTGACTTGGTTTATTTGACCTTTGCTTTTCTTGATATCATCAAAATACTATTATTTTTTAAATTTTTATTTAATTGTTTATGATATTTTTAATAAATTGCAACAGACTTGAATAATTTTCATTCCTCATTCAAATTTAGACTTCTCTTCTAGTGACTTTATTACCGGCCATCATAGATTTATTGGGACCTTCTTTCATAGGTTCGTGTTTATATAATACTAATAATAATAATGTTTATTTAAACCCTTTATGACCTGGATTATAATTAAAAAAATATTTATTGTTAATTTTAGTTTAAAAGGTAATGATATTATAATTGCTGTTTGGAGTATGCACATATGCACCTGCTAAACATGCATCTGTGTGCATGTTTACAGTGATGGTTTAGTTTCAGAAATTGAAAAAAAGCACAATTCATCATCTCCTTGACTGGGACCTTAGAAAATAAAAACAATTCTTAATAACTTTAATCGGTGATTTTATTGCGAATTGGCATTTGTGAGCAAATGCTGCATGGCCAATTATCGTCCGCTCATTGTCTTCAACCAAATTTGGTGTTTGATTGCGGCATTGGCTGTAGTGTCAATTATATGGTAATTATGTGATCAAAGCATTTTCTTTCCAAGTAAGATTATAACTCAAGTTTAAAATGAGCGACAATGTTTCATTTTAACCCTTTATGACCTGAATTATGATGTAGATGATTAAAAAAAAAATTTATTGTTTTATTTTTAATTAGTTTGAAGAGTAATGATACTATGATTGTCTTCAAACTGAAAAAATTATGAAGTTCATTAGTTAAACTACCAGTGAGGATTTTTCCATTTTATAAACTTATCTTGATTATTATCCATAGTGCTTGAAAAAAATTGTGTTTATGACAACAAACGAAATTCTCCACTCTCTGAGACAGATGGCGGCATACTGAATGTAAGTAATGGACAGTTTCAACCTGGAGGTACCTGGCATCAACCTAGATACTGAACTAATACGTACAAGGCGTGCTTGAATCAATTCTCACTTTATTTATGCCGTTATATTCATTTATTTACGACTGAACGAATTAGTTCAACCAGGTTATAAAGGGTTAACAAAATCCTACTGATCTATTAATCTTATCTGTGAAAGAAAATACGCAGATTTTGGGAAGCTGTTTTTGTCGTTCTGTCTCCTCATCGCACACATCCTTTCAAGAAAAATCCAAAACTATTACTAAAGACATTGATTTTGAAAAATATTTTTTTCTTCTGGATTTACTACTTCAAAAGTCACGTATGGATTTGAAGGGAAAAATGTACATTTTAAAAAGTTTTTAAAAAAAGTATGTTACTCTTATTAATATCTATCTAGCGGGGGTTCCCGGGTGTTTGGAGGTGTGTGAAAACAAAAAAGTGTTAGTAGGCAGGCAGGCAGGCTCGAACCCATGATGTAAAGGCGGAAAAAAAAGTGAAAGAAAACCTGATATCGTACTACTATGCTATGACGCCAGAGAAGAAAAACATACAAATTTGGCAATGTCAATCAAAAGGTTGACTTGCTAAGTCAATGTGTTCACAAAGGTACAGAAATGAACGTCTGGCTGCAGGCCAGTTAGGTTTCTGCTTCCCTACGATGTTGGGGAAAACCAGCTCCCCACAAAAAGGGGGAGCTCTGGCTGTAGTCCAAATGAATAGCAATTGTCTGATATGAAGGCTTTCCCCACATTGATCAAAGCTAATTGCCTTGCTAGACGTCTTGGCCGGAAGGCCAGGGAGTTGAATTTGCTTCCATCAATTTCACTACATTTATACGAGAACGAGAAACAAACACTGGGGAACCAGTGCTCACCTGGAACCGTAGAGATTTAACATCTCTATCCACTGTACCACGGGCTCCAAAGACGCAGTGGATAGAAACGTTGAATCTTTATGGTTCCAGGTGAGACTCGTCTAAAGATAGTGGTTTCAATACTACCCAAAGCAAGCCAGAGGCTTACCTGGCCAAAAACGTGGTGAGATGACAACAACTATGGAAGGCAGTAATTGCAGTAAATGCAATTAGGAGATTCAGAGTTCCTATCCTGCCGCGGTTACCACCTGACAAAGGCCAGAGGAATAGTTGGCCGAAACGTTGTGAAACATCTAAATGAGAGGAGGATAATAGTCCGCAATAAATAAATGAATAAATAACACTCATCTCAATAATGAATTTCAATTGCTGACAAAGGGGAAAGAATTGCTGTTTTCTTGGTTTGAATCTATCCATCTAACACTAGTACTAGGGTAGTTTTTGACTTTTATTTGAAAACTATTTTCATGAATAAATATGGAATAATTTTACATTAATTGCTTGCAAATGTGCAAGCAATCCATAAAATTATTCTTACCAATCTCGTGCATACAGTAAACTATGACTACCAAACACGTAGCCAAAAAGTACAAATCAGAATTCAAAGTGCTGAAAGACTAGACTTCAACCATAGAAATCATTTTTTATTGAATTTATTTTTATTGCAGACGATTATCCTCATCTTTCATAGTTGTTGCTTCACAATGTTTCGTCCAACCATTCCTCTGGCTTTCGTCAGGTGGTAACCGAGTTGAGATATAACTCCGAATCTCCTAACTGCAGTCTCAGCAATTACTGACATCCATAGTTGTTGTCGTCTCACCACATTTTAGCCAAGTAAGCCTCTGGCCATCTTTGGGTAGGATTGAAACCGCTATCTTCAGATAATTCTCACCTGGAACTGTAGAGATTCTACGTCTCTATTCACTGTGCCGAAGGCCAGAGGAATAGTTGGTTGAAACGTCGTGAAACAACAACTAATAAAGATGAGGATAATAATAGTCCGCAATAAAAATAAATTAATAAATAATACTCATCGTAATAATGAATTCCAATTAAAATAATATATAGAAAAAATTGATATTCCATCTGATCAACATGGTGGCGAATTTAAATCAATTTCAATATATGTTAGTGATACACAAAACATACTTTGAAACATAATGTAAGTTGAATATATATAAAAACAATATATTGTGTAGCACTGAAATCATATGTTGATACATGAAAGTGTAATCATCTTATATTAGTCTATTACATGAAGTTCTAAAACTAAAAAACTACCAAATGTGCACTTACAAAACTTTACATACTATGATTTAATATCACCTCGAACAGGTTACAGCAAAACGAAAATGAAAAAACAAATTCATTTCCCATTGACGAAATGTAGCATCGCTCTACCTGTTCTTCAAGTACTTTAATGGTGAATGCTCCGACGAACTGCAAGCACTCTTACCCCTTCGACGTAAACACCCTCGACAAACCCGACAAGCAGCTAAATCCCACCCCTTCACAGTAGAGATCCCTAGATGTAAGAGAGCCTTCTACTCTAGTAGCTTCTTCTCCAGAACCACTAGACTTTGGAATTCCCTTCCAGGTTCCTGCTTCCCCAACTGTACTGACATGCAGAAGTTCAAGTGCAACGTGAACCAGCATCTTGCTGCCCAACTCCCCACATAGTACCCCTGTAGATTATGTCATTGATAGTAGCCCCCTACATCAAAGTGGCAATGTACCTTGTTTGGGGTGAAAATGTAATAAAAAAAAAAAAAAATTGGGGATCACCAGAGACCAAATTTGCGATCGTGAAATAAAAAAGATAGTCTTTTTTTATTTTTTTTTATTAATTCAATTAATCAAGGGAAATAACTTCATAGTTTTTACATTATCTCCCCTGAAGCGTTTAAAATTGAACAGTATATATGTATGTACTTTTTATTTTTTTTGCATAAGCATTTAGGTTACGGACTACTTTTGTATCAGTAGTATCGCCTGAAGAAGTCTCGTTACTTGTAACTGGCTGACTGAAACATGCTTATGAATGTGTAGCGATATATTATGTAAAACAAATAAAATGCATATCTTGCCCTTATTTGATAATGAGCACTCTTGTATGAACCTTGTTTAAAAAAATTTATTGTTTGCTTCACCTCTGGAAAATATTAACCTGGAATTGTGTGTGTGTGTGTGTATATATATATATATATATATATATATATATATATATATATATATATATATATATATATAGGCCACCCCCGGTTAAAGAGTGTAAGATGGTCACTGAAACAATAACGGAGTGATCGTTAGTGATAGAAAGTGGGTAGAATTTGATAATTGAAGGGTACGGCTCAACAAGAATTTGTTTACATTGGACTTGAAGACGATAATGTTATAGTTAGCAGGAAAGCAGACTGGCAGAACTGAGTTTCAGATGTGGGCAGTTCTAGGAAAGAAACTTTGTTCATGGAATGTGCGTTTAGATTTAAGCACAAAGAGTGGAGAGGATTTGTTGATACAAAAATTGTATTATAAAGCATCAAGGCTCAGAATTGTTAAAAAGTTCTTATTCCGTTGGGACTGCTTGCTCGTCATGTTTAAATCTATTTTATAAGCAATATAATTGTACGTTAGTTATATATATTTAAAAAAAAAGAAGTTAAATATAGAAACAAAATTCTTCTGATGTGAACTCGTGGAAAAATGTGAATTTTTTTGAGAATTAGCTTTTAACATTTTCTTTTTTTTTTTTTTTCTGGCAGACTAAACAAATTTAAGCAATTTGTTGACATCAGAAACTAAAACCAGCCAAACTATCCGAAAACATCTGATTAGAGTCAAAGAAGACCGTGTTTTCAAATAGCAGAACGCCATCTCATATGGATGTGCCATTATGATGCCAACTGGGAATCGCCCTGAGGCAAAACTCAGGTATGATTAAAATATCAACGTGGAATTTACTTGTTGCTGAATTCGCGTTACCATGTCAACGCTAATCTAACTTATGCATTAAAATTTTCCTCTAAACCTTGATGCAATTCTCTACCTGTGTACAAGGCAGATATGTCTCAAGATGCAATACTGTTACCACATCTGACGAGGCGCAGCTCGGAGCACTCTTTGTTGCCTAAACAGAATCCAAAAATTGCCTTTATAATCTAGTGAGTGATGGTCTACTTCTCTCCCCGACAACCCCTTTCTCACAGAAGAAACGTTGTTAGTTTCTTCTTCATCACCATCAGCATTATTTCCATGGAAGATGCTGAACTGAGCTCCGGTTTCTCTCTGTAAGACATTCACAGCAAGAACTCTCATTGTTATCACAAAAAAATATATATATATATACATATATATGTACATCTCTTTCTGTTAAATAATCAGATAACAGTTGTGTAATGTTTTTTGTAATGTCTATATAATTTCTGGTTGGACTTTTGTCAAATGTGTACGAAATCATATACACATTGTTAATTTCAATCTGACAGCAGACAAAAAACATAAACAACTCAGCTTTATTGGCAAAATCGACGAACAGCAGTAAAGTGATGAAGTGTTCGGCATGAACGTGTGTGGTGCATGTGGGGCGGGGCAGAAATGCCTTCCCTGATTGGTCGTTTCGACACTCTCTCTCTTTCACTAGTTTGTTCTTATACTGATATTCTTATAAATCGGAATTCGATTGTTCTATTGTATTGGTCACTGACGCAATTCCAACGTACGTAAATATGTAAGACGTTGTTTCCGTTTTTAAGTCATTTTCCATGACTCCAACTTTCGAGCTGAATGTAAGTTCACATCATCGCTCAGCAATCGACGATCCTCTGGCATCGCGCATGTGCACCTACATTTGATATTTTTCGGTGTTGCACATCACCTATCCAACATTTCTTCCCCTGTATGGGAATTCCATAAACAGAGTTTCTTCAACAAGGCTGCACATCTGCTTCCCTATAAACTACAACACATTCGTCTTCAAATCCAATGTCAATAGATTCTTGTTATGAACCGAGCCCACTTATAATTTGAGCTTGGTCAATCTCACCAATCTTTCCAAGTCCTTTGATAATGTTCTTCATGTCTCAACGGAAGATTGTGTAACCTCATTAACCCTTGTTCTCGACTGGCCTTTAGCCTTAATAAGTGGTGATCTCTTTAGTAAACAATAACAAATTCCACTCATTCTGTTACCTATGTGAAACTAGCTGATAAGGAGTTGCTTGTATCAATTTCAATTATCGGAATAATTTCAATAGTTTTATACATATTCTTTGCTAAAAACTACAAACGATACATTCTTTGTTAAATACAAACGTCGCATAAATAGTATTTGCTGCATTTATTATAAGTCATTGTTGATTTTTTATAATAATTATAACAATAACAATAATAATAATAATAATAGTAATAATAATAACAACAGTAATAATAAAAGTAATAATAAAAGTAATAATAGTAATAATAGTCATTATTTATTGAATTGGAATTCATTATTGAGATGAGTATTATTTATTGCAGACTATTATCCTCATCTTTTCTTAGATTTTGTTTCACAATGTTTCATCTGGCCAACTATTCATCTGGCCTTCGTCAGGTGGTAACCGCGACGAGATAGGAACTCTGAATCTCCTAACTGCATTCTCAGCAATTACTCCAAGTGAGCATTGTCTGAAGATAGCGGTTTCAATCCTACCCAAAGCCAGCCAGAGGCTTACTTGGCCAAAAACGTGGTGAGCCAACAACAACTATGGATGGCAGTGATTGCTGAGAATGCAGTTAAGAGATTCGGAGTTCCGCAATAAATAAATTAATAAATCGTCATTATTTAAATTTAAAAAGTTTCAGAATTTACAAGTTGAGAATTGATAATTTAAATTATTCAAACTACTATTCTCATCTTGGTTGTTATATTCTTAACGTTTCGGCCGATGTAACCTCCACGTTTCTATAGGTGCATCTTTTTGAACTTGGGAACATGGATGAGAATTTTAAACTTATTCCGAAAATCTTGTCTTTTAAAATACCAAAAGTCCTGTTCGCCACCTCATAGCATTTCAAATATCGGATTCCCGAATCCTTACTTTAATGTCTTCCAATATTCAGTAATAATCAGAGTCAGAGGTTTTGACCTGATTCTGACTTTTAGCATTCTTACAAAATCTTTGACTCTGCAGCCCTGGTTTGACGAAAGGTTAGAATCAGGTATGGCTTACGTTTAGCTAATGAATGGAAGTCATCGACAGCTGTTGTTAAAATAACAGACTGGAAGATCAAGAGACTTTCAGAATAAGTGAAAATGTTAGGTTAAAGTGACCTCTTAACCGAATCAAGACACGAGTGTCGGAAAATTCTTGCAATTTTGGTCAACTCAGTTCAACTGAATGAAAACCATCTACATTAGCAGACAATAAAAGGTTCCGTTTGAAATTGGAACAAAAATAAAAATTGTCTCAGTCGTGAAGGATTTCTCCACCACTGACAGAGAACAAGAAATTGAAGTGGAGCATCTGAAGAACAGATACTACACTGTGATCTTGTCCCGAAGGCCAAGCATTTGCAGCTGCAAAAATCTTTGATTTAAAAATTCCTTGTTTACATTAGACTTGAAAATGACCATGTTGCAATCAGCTGGAAAGCAGGCGAGTGGAACTGAGTTCCACAGGTGGGTACTTCTTGGAAAGAAACTTAACCAATTTTATAGTCTGCAAGAGTATCAATTAAAACAATCAAGCACCTCTGTTCTTAATATAAACCACACCTGCCTCAAAACCCTCTATTTGTTGTCGTCTGCTGTCAGCTCTTTGATTTAACGATTCCTTGTATCACAACTGAGCCGATTCCATAGTCTACAAGAATATCAATTAAACCGATCAAGCACCTCCCGTTTTTAATATGAAGTTAATCATTTTAAAAAGTGAACACATAATATTAGGAAATCACAATATTTTAATAATCCGGTCGCATTTGTTCTTGTTTTTATTTATTTATTTATTTATTTATTGCATTTTCACTCCAAACAAGGCACAGTGCAACTTTGATGTAAATTGATACTATCTGGGACGTAAATTGCAGACATACATTGTAGGGAGTTGAGTAGCAAAGTGTCTGTTTACATTACACTTGAACTTCTGCATATCAGTACAGTCAGGAAAGCAGGAACCCGGAACGGAATTCCAAAGTTTAGCAGTTCTAGGGAAGAAACTATTAGAGAAGAAGGCTTTCTGACATCTGGGGATCTCTGCTATGTAGGGGTGGGATTTTGCTGCTGGTCGGGTTTATCGGGGGTATTTACGTTGAAGGGGTAGAAGTGCTTGTAGTTTGTCAGAGCATCCACCATTAAAATACTTTTAAAACAGGCAGAGGAATGCAACAATTCGTCGATGGGACAGAGGTTGAGGCCTAGCTGACAGTTTGAGATCTATTAGGTTGGCTATTGTTTTGAACCCTGTCTAGGAGCGAGAGATTAGTAGCAGATACACCAGCCCAACAATGAATGGTGGAAACATTATGAATATAACAAAAAAGATGAGAATAGTAGTCCGGATAACCGAAAAAATATTATCTAAAATATATTTAGATAAATTAATTCAATAGCATTGCTTGTGTTTATTTTTACCTGGAGGTTAGTGTGATACACTTTCACACAAGAACTGTCATCTGTTCTGATAATTGGAGACAAAGTTTTAGGAAATTGAGGGGGCAAGGATAATTTTATCTTTGAAATCGTCTTAATTATAGCTAAAGGCATTCATTGACTCTTGTACATTGCCAATGCTATTAATTATGACCTGTTATCCGTCTCACTCTCATTTCAACCACCATAATACTACATTTACCTTTTTGGAAATAAACTAATTAAAATATACGCAAATGAAAATAAAGCTCTTATGAACAAACATGAAAAAAATATTGGAGTATGTGAAATTTTCATTAAAAAATATTTAAGCATCATTTTGTCTTCTGTAATCCAACAGATTGACTATAATTATTTTGAACATTTGAGAATTAACATTTAGCCTCTAATCAAGGCAATGCACCGTCTTTTCAACACAATTCTAAATACTGAAAGGATCTCTTACAGGTTTAAAGAGGCAACATAGCGTAAGTAGAAATTGCACTATTCTGAAACGCATTTGCTTCTTGTTTAGAAGGAATGGTGGAAGGATGCAGAAAAAGAGGTCAATCACAAGATATAACATGAAATGTTTATAGATTTCCAGATAAATGAGTCAAACCAAACAAAGGAATGACAGACAGGAAGTCTTGGAGACAATACAGAATGGTATTTTGTAGTATGTGGAGAAAATATTTAAAAACTCTATCAAGCAATGTGTAGAGTGAAGTTAACAAATTCAGATCCCTTATAAGTTTAGAGAGGTAATATGTAGAAATCATATTATTTTGAAATGCATTTTTTTTTTGTCTAGAAGGAATAGTGGAAGGGTGCAGGAAAAGAGGTCAATCATCACATCATCTTTTGAAGATAGTTAATACATTATATTCTGCAGAAACGTTGGATGATGAATCAGCATTGATTCTTCTGATCAATTGGCTACAACTTGTTATACTATTGATTTTTCTCAAATCTTTGCCGCAAAAAAACAGACGGTCCACCAACTAATCACCCCAGACGGCCATGAACATATTCCCAAAAGTTCATTATATCCAATGAAGTTAACAGATCAAATCCGGAACCCTTAGAAGTTTAACGAGGCAATATGTAGAAATCAGACCATTTTAAAATGCATTTGATTTTTTTTTCTCTCGTCTAGAAGGAATGGTGGAAGGATGCAGAAAAAGAGGTAAACCACAAAGAAGATATGTTCAAAAACTTTCCAGATCAATCAATCAGCTGAACAGACAGGTGACAGAGGTCAAGTGGTTAATGACATGGGACTGACAGTCTTGGTGTTCCAAGTTCGAATCTAGTTCATTCTACAAAATCACTTTCATTTAGGATGTTGGCAACCTTCATGAGGTCCCTCCCATAAGTACCTGATGTCTTTCTATAAATAATTCTGACTAGAAAAATATTGGGGAAAGCAATGTTAGCAATAGAATTTTTGGATTCATATGATTTGATGATGATGATGTCAGTGGAATAAAGTCTTGGAGACTTAATTACATTCTACGGAATGTGGAGAAAACGTTTAAAAATGATGATTGTAATAACACTGAACCCAAAGTTCTAATTTTGTTATTTTGCATCTTTGTAGCATATCATATTGTCCATGTAATAAGCATGCTTATTCCTTCCGCGCTTATTATTGTAACAGAGCCACCAATGCGTGTTAGCAGCAGGAGTCGCATGATGCAAATGCAAATGACCAAGCCGGTGCATAATGTGACGTCACAGCAGGGAAAGGAAAGGGAAAGAAAAAGAGAAAAATAAAAACAATGTGATGAAAGAACTGGCAAGACATGCTGGCGTGAGATGGACGTGTGGCCCATGGCAGAGTAAGAGACTTTTAAGCATGTGTCAACACGGAAGAGTTTCGCTAACTACACGGCAGACTAAGCGACTTTTAAAACAAGATGCAATGCATTATCTTGGAAAATACCATGCACAAAAGCCTTTTATTCCAACTGAAAAAAGTCGAGTCAACTTTCTTTCCATTTTTTTTTTTTTTTGTCCCTTTGTGACTGTCTCTTGGTCTGAGTGTTGAAATGTAATGACCACATTACAGGAGGAGGGTTCAGTAGGGATTTATTCATATTAAGCTTGAACATGACCATGTCATAGTTAGATGGGAAGCAGACACACGGTACTGAGTTCCATGGATGTACAATTCCAAGAAAAACTCTGCTCATGGAATTTTCATTTAGTTTTAGGCACGGATAGAGAATGAGGGAAGTTGTTGGCGTTTTTTGCTGCAGCGTGTGGGTCCATATTAACATGTAACGACAAAGTTACAGAATGACTATGAGCCTGCCAATGTCAAGTTTGACAAGCTAACGTAAATTTCATTATGAAATGCTATATTTATAGCAGAAGTGGTGATGGTGTTGCATTGGATATGCGGCAGACTTTGTACTTGATATATCATGTACAAGTTCTATTTGGGGCTATTCCATAACTAGGGCTATGACAACAGAATATTTTTTTCACTATTTTAATTCTCAAGTATATATCTGACACAGTTAGGAACAGTTAATCAATGAGAACTATATAAAAGCATATAAGATAACAGATACCCACCCAAGAGTCATAACAATGAAAAGAATATGCTGTTGTCCTAGCCTTATTCACAACTTACATTAAAATTCAGTAAATATTTTATTTTACTACTCTACAGAAGGTTAGCCATAAGATCAAATTTAATTTTTGAAAAAAAAAAAAAAAAAAAAAACACACACTAACATAAGCGCACTCTGGCCTACAAACAATGCCTGAGCAGCCCGGTTCGAATTACTTGGTAGTGGTGATTCAGGTGATAGGTAAGCAAGGTAAATTTTTAGATTAGGTCCATCTCCACAATTTTCTTTTAAATGACGACTTTTATAGGTTTTTGGCCATGCTGAATTCGAAAATCGCCTTGAAATTTTGCAGAAATAATTAGTTATGGAGATATAAAAAGTTGTATTATGCATTGTATTATTTGGCGGCCATCTTTGTTACGCGCATAGATTTGTTTATGGAGTGCGCGCACGCGCGTAAAAACAATGCCTGCCAAAGAATACAATGCATAATACAACTTTTTATATCTCGATAACTACTTATTTCTGCAAAATTTCAATGCGATTTCTGTATTCAGCATAGTCGAAAACTTGTAAAAGTCGTCCTTTAAAAGAAAATTGCGGAGGTGGACCTAATCTAAAAAAATACCGATAAGCAATTAACTAATCCCTTCTCAGAACGAAGATAAAAAAAATGGGAAGGTGGACCTCCTAGGACTTCAGCTCAACAGCAGCAAAGGTATTGTCGGACTAATTGTCAAAGACGTATTTCTCACTGTTACGAACACCCGTTCAAGTTGTGTATGGTGCATTGTTAAACCGCAATGGTTTTGTGCTATTGTAATAATAGAGCTCATGAAGACCGTGCCCTAGGAAGGTGGACTTCCTAAGACTGAACAGGGGAATATTTCAGACCAATAGCAGCAAAGTCACTTTCAGACTTATTGCCAAGGACGTATCCCTGCCTAGTACGAACACTGTATTCCAGGTAAGTATAATATTCAGTAAGTATTTCGTGTTCGTGATACAAACAAATATGGATGATATTTTTATCAGAGTTGTAATCCAATAACAAATATCTTTCACTTTGCTCTATTTTTGTGCTCGATTATTTTTACACATTTTTTTTTTTTTTTTTTTACATCAACAACTTTCTTAGCTGAAACTTATTTAATTAAATTTATTTGGAAAAAAAAACATCATTTGTCGTTTATTTCTTGTTTATGTATAGAAAGAAAGCTCTACTAATAAAACTACTGCATAAAGTTTGAATGGATTACCTCCCTTTAATAGAGTGCATGCACATTGGCGATAAGAGGGAAACAAGCATGCATATTATATAAATATATAAAAAAAATGCCAGTGTGTAAAAAAAACAATAAATAAATAAATAAATAAATAAATAATAATAATAATAATAATAATAATAAAAACAGTGACTTGTAATCTGCCATAGAAATAGAACAAAAACAAAACAAAAAAAAAAGAATTCAGTCACAGAGAACCAAGAAAACCGAAAATGCAAAAAGTTAATTATGTCCCCCACCCCTGATAATAATAAAAATAATAACAATAATAATAATAATAATAATAATAATAATGATAATAATAATAATAATAATAATAATAATAATATGTGGTGTCTACATTAGATGGCACCACACGAAAGAGTGATGAAAGGTCTGGCAGACCAAGGATAAAGAGCATTAACCAGCCATCTATTGAAAGAGTGCAGAGAGCGCTGGGGCCTTGGAAAGGCGTTTTGCCATCCAGAACCTAGGGAACACCAATGGCTGTTGCTGGTGAGAGAATATAAATAAGCAAGTGTTGTGATGATATGAAACCATCTTTGCTGGTTATTAAAAGAGCACTGGAAAGTTAAGGAAGACTTGATGTCACTCAGACTCCAGAGAACACCACAGATTGTTGTGACTACTCCTAGTAAGTAAAAAATAATAACAAGCAGACGAAAAAAAAAAAAAAACGAAAATGGTATTTCCAATGAATATAATTATTACTAGCTGGACACCCGCCGTTGCTCGATCGTAAAAAATGCTTAAACATGATATTTTAATTTATATAGATTGCGTATTTATTATTAAATAATCAATCTTCTATTGATTATTTATTACGAGGAATAATTTGCCCGGTGGATTAATTTGCAAAAATTAAAAAAATAATAATAATGATAATGTCGTTCATCAAACCCCATCTGTTTGTTTACAATATCACGTCAGCTGATATTTGAGCTTAATGATGAATGCCCTGGAAAAGTAACTTCTGATAAATGTTTAGTTTTAAAATATGCAAATGAAGAAATGATTTGCCGTGATTTTTAAATGATATCTCTTCTTTTACCATAAATTGAATTCATTAATAAGAAAAAATTAAAATAAAATGGTGAGGTACACCCGGTCTTGAACAGTTGATGTCGTGTCGTCATTAACACTCTCACGGAGTACGGACTTGTTGGTAATATTCAAGAGAACTTTTATCTAAAATCAAGAAGTTTTGATCATAGATAAGAGTGTATTCTGTTTGTCCAGCAGTTGAGCTGACAATGAACAAGACCTGGAAGAGGTAAAAACAAAACAGAATTACACAATAATAATCCTCTAGACGAGTACTCTACAACTAAGTTATATTTCCAGATTATGATAAATCTGCAAAATGATTTGCTGAGATTCCTTTGCGGGTGTAACGTAAAATATTCCCCTGCAAAAAATATTCTTTTTTTTTTTTTATCTATCTCCGTCTGCCTGCTTCCCACCGGACTACAACTTGGATGTCTTCAAGTCCAATGTTAACAAATTCCTAATGAACCGCCCCCTTAAGTAAACACTTCATCAAATCTCCACACTAACGTAATGTACTTGCAATAACCCTTATCCCTGAGCGTCTTCCGGGCCTTGATATGTGGTGATCACTGTGTAGAAAAAAAAAAAAAAAAAGAGACAAAAACTATTATTAAGATTGGATATTTTTGATTTTAGATACTTATCGGATGAATTTCTGTACAAAACATATCTAAGAACACTGCCAGACATATAAGTTTTGTGTGAAATTTGCAAAAAAATAAGCTCAGCCGTTTCGGTATCTATGAGGAAAGAACTCACACACACAGTGACTTTTATATAATAGTAGAGATAGCCAAAAGTTCCATATTTCTTTATAAAACATGTCTTCTTTTAGAACGTCTGCATAACAATTTCCATTAAAGTTTTTAAAATGTTATATAAATTAGAAAGTAAATCTTTGGAGCGTCGTCTATTAATGAGGCAATTGACTGCGGCCGACCTCATTAAAAGCATCTAAACGATTTTACAACTTGTTAACGCTTAATTTCATTAAGTTTCGATACGTAATTTTCAAGAGCGATGTTAGAATGTGTGTCCTTTCATTCAATTTATCATGTTCAGATCAAATATTTCGCCTCATTTTTAGTCTACAGCTAAATGATTAAAACACCAGTTCTCACCCACCCACCCGATCACCAAAGTTAAGCAATATCCACCCTCATCAATATTTAGACGATTGACTATTCGTAAAGTCACTTTCTCCCATACTCATTCGTCCTGTACTTGATATGATATTCACTATGTCCCATTTTTAACACGCAGGTTATGTCCATATTGTGTCCCCCAAACGAAGATGAAAATCAAGACATATAACGTGACTAAGCCTTATGTCTAGAATCCTTAATCCAATTTTGATCAAAATCTATTATATGGTTTTTGTTCAAGAAAATCTTTAAAAAGTTAAGGCTTAAGTTGAAATGGTATTAAGAAAAAATTGAAATTCAAGGAATCATGCTTAATCGTAGATCGATCACTATGGAAAAAATTAATGAAAATTTTATATATTTGAATTTTTAAATAGGAGGATTTAGGATTGATGCTTTAGCGATGTAAGATTATATTTAAGCTTGGTAAAATTAAACTTATCAATAGAACAGTTCTGCATCTCTTACATCTTATGAAGATGAAAATCAAGATATATAACGTGACTAAGACTTATGTCTAGAATCTTTATTCTAATTTGGATCCAAATCTATTATATGGTTTTCATTCAAGAAAATGTTTAAAAGTTAAGGCTTAAGTTTAAATGGTATTAAGAAAAAAATGTAAATTCAAGGAATCTGATCCATAAATTACTTGAATTTCAATTTAACGAAAATTTTATATATTTAAATTATTGAATAAATTATGCCCATATAATGCTCCCTAAAAAAAACTTAAAAAATAAGTCAAAGAAATTGAATTTGAGGAATATTTATTAATCAATGTCTAAAACTTTTTGTAAAAAATTTAACAAAAATTGGAAGTGCCTGAATCTTTACAAAGGCATTCCCACTCACTCATTGTCCCCTTTGCATAAAACTAAATATAGCCAACATTTTCTTTGAGAATATCGTTTTGAATTATTTGGATTCTTTGAACTACTGTTCTCAACTTGAGTGTCATTTTCACAACGTTTCGGTCGGTGTAATTTCCGACCTTCTTCAGGTGTAACTTGTCGAACTCAGGCATGTTTCTGTTGAACCCGGGAATCTAGACAGAATCAGCCAAGAACCCGTGGAACAGTGGTTAGAGTACTTGGAAGAAAACAATTGTAAGAGAAATAATCTCCTGAAGGTTGAAGGTTCAATTCCCAGTATGGGCAACCGAAAAATACAGTTGCGAATTACTTGGGACTTCTATCCAGTCATGGCTGACTAAACAAGAGCATACAACCCCCGTGAAGAAAAATACAGGGTTCTGTTAGTAATTCCATCCAAATTCCTGAGTTTGACAAAAATATTCCCGAATTCGATAAGATACACCTGAAGAAGATCGGAGGTTACATAGACAGAAATGTTATGAAAAATAACACTCAAGATGAGAACAGTAGTCCGATGAATCCAAATAATACGAATAACTAATCCTCATCTCTAAAATTCTGAAACGCAATTGCAAACAACATAAAAAGGAATTTAAAAGGTGTTACTATTCTTTATATTTAATCAGATCTAAAAAAAAAAAAAAAATTCAAAATGATTTCAACTTTTACCAATATCACAAATGTATGAACAAGTGTTTTACGTAATTCTGTAGGAGTCAAGCTGAGGCACAAAGGAAAACCAATCAACTATTTACATATGTAGTCAAGATTTGCATAAACGTCTTTTATGCATACAGACATTGTAAATTCCATTCTTTCTCTTTAGGAAGGTGTTGAAATACTTGAGATCAATAACTCACCTCGGTCATTATTGATTTTAGTCACCTAACTTCTTAGATTTCCAGGTAATATTAACAACTTATTAAAGAAAGATATTCAGCCTATTCAATACAACCACCTTTGACACAATCAAAATACTTCATCTGATAAAACTAGCAAAATACCTGCTCCAGGAAGGGTATTAGCAATATAGCATTTTGATGGTAGAAAATCGTTTCTTTTTATTATTTTTTTACAAAGGAATCACCACATATCAAGGCCCAGAAGCCACTCAAGGATAAAGGTTAATAAGTGTACAGTGGTCAATGGAACAATGGCGTAGTTATTGTTAGTAGTGCAAATTTGGTAAATTGGATTACTAAAGGGGAACGGCTCATCAAGAACTTGTTTACGTTGGACTTGAAGGATAAAGGTTAAAGAGTGTACAGTGTTCAAAAGGACAATATCATAGTAATCGTTAATGTTATTTTTTATTTTTATTTATTTATTTTTTTTTTTTGGAGGGGGAAAAGAAGGGGCAGATTTGGGAGCAGCCTGCCTTAATAGTAAAGTTTACAAAAAAAAAAAAATAAAAATAATGCCCATGTTACTCACCGTGCTGTCTAGAATATGTATTCAATAATTTATAATAAGTTCATTAGTTTAGAAGCTTACCCTGTACATGCATAGTATTAATGCTCATGTGTGTGCACACTGGTCCAGTTAAAACTCAAAATTTGATGTAGGGCAATTCTTTCCTCCATTAAATTCTTTGTATGTCATTTATTTAAAAAAAAAATTGTGCATGAAGGAGCGAATTTGGTGGGCACATCTCCTAAATGATAGAGTTTATAAAAAGAAGATAAGGTGCCCACATTACTCACTGTGTTGCTTAGAATTTATATTCCATAATTTGTAATAATTAGTTTATTAGTTTAAGAGTGAATCATATAAATAATTATAGTAATAATTATGTCAGCCCCTTTAAGAACTTGGTTCTTGTTGTTGAGCACTTTACAGTTGAAATTAAAGTCGGTCATTTAAGCTCACATGTGCAGATAATGATGTTATAATCATTAGATCACCCCTGCCGTCTTGACATTTATATAAATGTTAATTTCAACTGTATTTTTTGCAGTTAACGTTGGCCGTGTAGTTTATTCCTTACTAATTGAGTCAGAGATGGCTTCATGGCCGGTTTTGAATCTCCTGATCGACTGTAACCGTAACTCCCTGCACTGATGATTCCTGAAAGTATGAAACACTAGTGTCTGTAGGTATTGAAATAATTATATTAATGATTATATATATATATATATATATATATATATATATATATATATATATATATATATTAGTGATAGGACAATTCCAATATTTTCCCAATTTCATAGTAAATTCCTGATTCCGATTCTTTATAAACCTCTAAATATTTTACTATTAAGTTGTCATTTTGTCCCGATTTCTGTAAAAACACCTCTTAAATGTGCATGTATTTTCTCAAACGTAAAACACTCTTGTGAGGGTGTGATCTCGAGATTTTAGTCTTACTGGAAGTTTAAAATCAATAAATATTCATTATTTTATTATTACTACAAGCAGTGGAAGACCTTTTATAAAAACAAAATAAAATTAAATAGATTATTAAAGTAATTGGGTTTGGCATCGGAAAATAAGCTAAAAATTTTTCTGATTCTGATTCTGATACCGATAACGATCCCGATACCCCCAAAAGCTCTGATTTTTCCGATTCTCGATTTCGATTAATCGTCTCAACACTTATATATATATATATATATATATATAAGTGTTGAGACGATTAATCGAAATCGGGAATCGGAAAAATCAGAGCTTTTGGGGGTATCGGAGATTATATATATATATATATATATATATATATATATATATATATATATTATAATTTGAATTCTCCTTTTTTCATGTTAATTAATCGTGGCTTAGACGTTTTATACACGGCTGCAGAGTCAAACGTGATTTTGCAATTGGGTTCATATGCTTAGACCGGCAGTAATTATCATTTTTCCGAGAAAGAAAACTGCGTGAGCATAAATCACTTCGAGGTTTGCCGTTTCCATTTTAAAACTACTATTCTGCACCTTTGAATATTACTGCGAAATTCAACGATAGTATTTTCATTTTTGTATTGAGAAAGAAAGGTTATATTGTTTTCCAGCATATCACCTCCATTTGGATTCATTAATTACCGAAATACAAATACATATTGTACGACTAGTCGAACACAAGTTACCTATGATGGAGAAATGAAATTATGGATATATATTTTTTTTCAAAATTTGTTATTGCAAGCTAACAACAATTATAATGGTTGGTTTTGGGAATATTATGGCATGTTGAGCGTCATAGAGTCTTTTGAAGTTGAAACTATGCGTATGTACAATAGCATATATAGGTCAGAGTTGACGTCAGAGTCGTGGTAATAATAAGCTCCCAAATTGGAACTTTATCACCGGATGCACACGGAGGTCATGTCCAGGTCTGCATAACAGGTAAACACAATAAATGAAATTAGTTTTGTGTCATCCGCAGTTTGATTAAGGGATGAGGGAACTTAATTTATAAGGTTTGCAACTAGGGTAAGTGGAGAAAAGATAGACAGTAAGAGGTGACTCCACACTCTCAAAAGCTTCCAAATTGGGGTCCCATTACTGGACTGGATCCATGCTTAGGACCAACAATTATTTTGTGAATACATACAGAATATCTGTAGCTAACGAGACTGGAACCATGTTGAGAACCAGTTGGACACTGAAGATCCATCTATGAGCAAGGAATATACATACTCATTTATATGCAGTTATGGTAAGGAATATAAGATAAACGTGGAAGATACCATATATATATATATATATATATATATATATATTAAATGCAACGGAGACATTTTGCTTCTTTTTTTTTTTTAATTTTTGGATTTTCCGTATAATCTTTTTTGTGTCAAAATCATAAATATTAATAAACGTTCCATAGTTGTTCCTGTCACGAGCGCTTTCGATTCATCCACGAATCATCACCAGGTGTTGAAGTAAAAGTCTGAAGGGGCGAAAATGAGAATTAAAAGTGAAAACTAAAATATACAGTAAACGGCCATAAGTTAAAATATATAGAGTCGATGAAAAGTTGATTAATATATATATATATATATACACACACACACTTCTTTTTATTTCACATAAGCTTCTATATGTTGCTACACATTCAAGAGTATGTTTCGGTCAGCCAGTTACAAGTAACTAAAGACAGCTTCAGAGGATATTGCACAAGCAATATTACTTAGGCAATATCCCCTGAAGAGGTCTTTAGTTACTTTTAACTGGTTAACCAAAACATACTCATGAATGTGTAGCGACATATAGAAGCTTATGTAAAATAAAAAATATATCTTGCTCTACTTTGGTATTGAGCACTCTTGCATTAACCTTATTAAGCCTTTATTGGTTGCTTCACCTCTGGAAAATATTAACCTTAAATACACATACATACATCTATATATATACATGCACACACAAATATCATATACAAATATATACATACATGCATTATATATACATATATATATATATATATATATATATATATATAATTATTATAGTAAAAACATAATTATGACAGCCCATTTAAGAAATTGGTTTCTTATCGTTGAGCACTTTCAATTGAATTAAAGTCGGTCAATTTAGCTCTTATGCATAGATCATCGTATAACAATTAGATCACTGTTTGACTGACGCAATGAACATTTAAAATTAAAATGTTTAAATTCAACGTTATTTCACGCGGTTAATGGTGGCCGAATGGATACGGTCTTTGCTAATCGAGTCAGAGATGTCTCGTGTTGCCGAGTTCGAATCGTTCGACTGGTGTTAATCGTGAGACCCTGCACTGAAGATTCCCGAAAGGATGAAACACTAGTGTATGTAGGTATTTAATTATTATAAGAAAAAAAATAATTATATATATATATATATATATATATATATATATATATATATATATATATATATATATATACATATATATACATATATATATATAGAGAGAGAGAGACACAGACAGACAGACAGACAGAGCGAACACAAAAAATATCATATTCAAATATATACATACATGCATTATATATATAAATATAGACACACACACACACATATATATATATAGACACACACACACACATATATATATATTAAATATATATATATTTACACACACTCAAACACATTATATATATGCACGCATACTGCGATGTATATACATACATATATACATACTTACATACACAAATGTGATTAATTGAAAAGCTAATTTTTTATATCTTTTCTTTTTCCCTCTGGCAATTAGCTTCCGGTAAAGAGAAGTTTTTTTGTTAGAAAACGTTGTCATTATCTGATTACCTTTGATTAACACCTGGGATTGTATAAAAAAAAAAAAATAGGATTAAAAAAAAACTTATGAAAACTAATATAAACCGTGTTTAGGTTTTTCTAGCTTCTTCGAGAACACAGCATATTTTTTTTTATAAGTAAATGGTATTTTTATAAAATGGTAATTAATAAATAAAAGAATAACTTAGCTTTTTGACCACAGTAACAAATCTAAAACTATTCTTTTTTTGTTGCTTCCACAAAGGAAAAGACAGTATCTGTCAACAGCTCAATTAATTTTATCGATAAATTTGATTCTTCTCTGAATAAATACTCTGAACAAACTAAACATATATTTAAAAAAAATATATATATATATATATTAGGTTCTTTAATATCTAGAACTTGTAGTTTTCCCAATCATTGAATTAAATAGAGAATATCGAAAAAACTTAAAAACTGAATAGAATTTTTTTTTTCTTGAAATGTATTAGACATTTGAATCTCTGTAAAAAATTATCAACTTCTATTTTTATGACAAATGTCTAATTTCAAGAAAAAAAAATTCTATTCAGTTTTTAAGTTTTTCCATATTCTCTATTTGTTTGATATCAGCTTTTCTTTGTCCAAAAGTCAAACTTTATCTGATATTGCGCAAGCTCACTCTCCAGTCTCCACAATTCCACAGCTCAACTGTCTCCAAATTCCACTTTTTATGGTCTTGTTTAATCATTTGCTTTCAAGTTTTCCTTGGTCGATCAAACTTCCTACGATTCAAGACATTCATACTTCTGCAACTGTTTATCCAGGAGGGTGAATGCTCAACATGACCATACCAGTATAACTAATTCGTCCTTAGCCTAGCCGCCACATACAAATGTAGAGCTTTCAGCAAAACTTCTTAATGAGTTGGGTTTGGTCAGTTCCTCACCTTCTCTATAGTCTATATCTAGCTCCCTGTGATTTTTCGTTATTCCCTAAGCTCAAGGAAAATCTTAGAGGGTGTCATTATGAGACAATCGAGGAAATGAAAGAGACTGTGATGAGGGTCATTGACACGCTCACACAAGAGGACTTCCATGAAGCTTTCCAAAATTATTAGAACGATACAATAAGTGCATTACAGCTGGAGGAGATAACTTTTTCTTTTTTTTTTTACAAAGTCACCACTTATCAAGGCCCAGAGGCCACTCGAAGATAAAGGTTAACAAGCGTACAGTGGTCAATGGGACAATGTCGTAACAATTATTAGTAATGGAAATTTGGTAAATTGGATTACTTAAGTGGAACGGCTCATAAAGAACTTGTTTATATTGGACTTGGTGACGACCATATTGAAGTCAGCTAGAAAGCAGCCAAAAGAAGAGTTCCACAGGTGTGCAGTTCTAAGAAAGAAACTTTGTTCATGGAATCTACGATTAGGTTTAGGCACAGATAAACTTCAAAACTTCAAGTGGACTAGAGTTTCATATGTGTACTATCAATAAAAAAAAAGTCTGGAAACTTATTGAAGGCACCTCGTATGTATTGACGGTTTGAATCTAGAAGATTGTCACTCAGAACTGATTGATTAGCTTAGCACTTAATTCATTGCACCAGAAACCCATGTTGATTAAATAGAAGATTCAGTTAAAAATTCTGCACGGATTAACGAGTTTGACAAGAGGCATAGATCTAACAGAGGTCGGAGTTTACATCAGTTGATACGATGAGAGCAGTAGTCCAAATAATCCAGATTATCAATCCTCATCTAAAAAAATACTGAAACAAAAGGAAATTTGTTAGGAAAAAATAAATAGATAAAAAATAACAATGAAGAAACATTTTGGTGTCTGTAAAGTCTGTTCATTTTTATTTAAATTTATAAATACAATTATATATTTAAATTTATAAATACAATTATATATTTACATTTATAAATACAATTATATATTTAAATTTATTAATATAATTGTATATTTACATTTATAAATATAATTATATATTTTAATTTATAAATATAATTATATATTTACATTTATAAATATAATTATATATTTACATTTATAAATATAATTATATATTTACATTTATAAATATAATTATATATTTACATTTATAAATACAATTATATATTTACATTTATAAATACAATTATATATTTACATTTATAAATACAATTATATATTTACATTTATAAATACAATTATATATTTACATTTATAAATACAATTATATATTTACATTTATAAATACAATTATATATTTACATTTATAAATACAATTATATATTTGCATTTATAAATATAATTCGATATTAAAATTTATAAATATAATTGTATATTTCAATTTATTAATATAATTGTATATTTCAATTTATAAATATAATTATATATTTCAATTTATAGATATAATTATATATTTCAATTTATAGATATAATTATATATTTCAATTCATAAATACATGAAGTATTATGTTTGTGATAAAAAAATAAAATCCCCCAAAGTCAATTACTAAAATAATAATAATAATAATAATAATAATAATAATAATAATAAAAAGAAAATAGCAGCAACAAAAAGCGGCTTAATATATAACACACCATATTCTGTTTGTAATAAGTTTCAACTATTAAAAACATATGCATAGAGCCAAATTCAATATTGAAATGTTCATATCTTTGGTTCTATGGGGACAAAACTACATGAAAATTTACAGGCTTTTTGAAGATTATAATACTATTCTATAGTTAAAATTTTATGACAATTGGTAAAAAAGAACCTTTATTTTCAAACCAATAAAATATGTCCAAACTTGCCCACATTTGTATATATAGTGTCCTGGCAAGCTAGGGTTAGTTCTGCTGCTTTGAGATGAATTTTGCCTAGGGTGTTTTCTTTGCTTGGTTGCCAGGCCACTAACATATAACTACTTAATTTACTCACATAAAATTAATATACGAAAGTATAGATTTATGCGTAAACTTTAAGTATTTACTTCAAAAGTGCTCAATACGTAGGTAGAGCTAGTTAGTAAGTTATAAAATATATATGGCGATTAAGCTACATTGAATATTCGGCGTTTCATCCACTCTAGGACTTCTCAGGCTTATGTGCCTGAGGAGTCCTAGAGTGGATGAAAACGCTGAATAGTCAGTGTAGCTTAATCCCCATATATATATATATATATATATATATGTGTGTGTGTGTGTGTGTGTGTGTGTGTGTGTGTGTGTGCATGTAAACGCATGAAGCTATGTTAAATTGTGCAACTCAAATTTTTCATAGAGATTTGGTCCGATTTTCATGAATGCTTCCTTTAAATCATTTACGCCATAGTATGTCAAATGTCACTTTAGGGGGTATATATCAGCTTTTTGTATGGCTTATGGAGATCGGCCATAACAACAAACTCTTTTCCTGTATTGAATTGATATGCTTCAATTAATTGTTCAGGAATCATTGTCGAACTCGGGAATCTGCACGGAATTTCAAACAGAAGCTCTTATTTAATTTTTGGATTCTTCAGACTATTGTTTTCATCGAGTGTTATTTACACAGCACTTCGGCCGATGTAACCTCGGACCTTCTTCAGGTGCATCTTGCAGAACTTGTGTATTTTCACAGAATTTCAAACAGAACTATTCATTAAATTCACGGGCATAGCATGCTCTCATTCCATCAGCCATGACTGGGTAGGAGTTCCAAGTAATTCGCAACTGTATTTTTTGAGTGTCACTCCACGCTGAGGATTGAACCTTCAACATCCAAGAAAAGTTTAACTTTACGACTGAATTTTACTAAGTACTATATCCACTATGCCATGGGTCCTTGTAAATAATATGAATAACTTTCAACCTTTTTCAGGTACAGTTTTTTTTGTTTTTTTTTTTTTTAAACTTGAAAACCTTTTAGTCAAATCTTGGAAATATGTATGCAATTTCGAGTTAAAGAAAAGACTACCACTTAGAAGTGATTGTTAACCTGTGTTATTAACCATTAAGCCATGTGTCCATGTGAACAACTGTAGTAGGAATTTTGGCAACCATAAACCTATAATTGTTTGCATAAGTAATTGAAATAGACATGGTTTATCCCACACAGATATTTTATATTGAATAAATTTGTAGACTTGTGTATAATGTTTGTTTAGGATTGAGTGATAGCTTTTTACATGTGTAAACTGTTTTTTTTTTTTTTTACCCCCCCCCCTCCTTTTTTGTTAGGAAGATAAGTACACTTGAGAAAATGACTATCTTGGAACAGATTTCTAAATGAAAATAAAATAAAATGGCTCAACTTGCAAAATTATCTATAATATAAATCTCACCTGTCTGTTTAAATGTATGTATGTATGTATGTATGTATGTATGTATGTATGTATGTATGTATGTATGTATGTATGTATGTATGTATGTATGTTTGTTTGACAGAGGTGATGGATATTCATGAGATCGGTATCCTTTTGAAGCTCGACCCTTCGGACGACAAATATAGGGTGAAGGAATTAATGGTTTTTAAGGCAATTTTTTGATATTTTTCTTCCGAAGGATCGAGCTTCAAAACAATACCGATCTCGTGAATCCGTCGCCTCTGTCGGAAGTTTTCGGCAGACACACAAACATACATTTAAACAGACAGGTGAGGTTTATATTATAGATGTCCTTCAAGTAGTCTTTACTTCTTACAAAACTGTAAATAAAGCAAACCCCATTTTAAAGATCTATTCAAAAGATAATCAGCTTGTGTTCAAAAAGTGTGAGACGACGGAATCGGTTAGGATTTAAAATGTGGAGAAAATATGTTTGGATGGCGAAGCTATTGAGGTTGTTCAGATGTTTTGCTAAATACGTGATACCATTAAAGTAGAGTACGGTGCAAGTGTTAATGGAACTGCAAAAGTTAAGGTTTGGATCGAGTTATTTCACTGAACTTCTGCCATTACTTATCAGCAAAGCGTCACCACTGTCGAGGAGTTAATAAGGCATGTGGACGCAGTTTAATAATGTCTCAAAGTTAAATCTGTCCAGTAAGCATTGAGGATATGTATTACATGAAAGGAAATGATATGAGAATGATATGATGAATGAATGTGAGTCTTATAGACTGGTTTAAGTCTGGTGACCTCAGGGAAATATTAAAACTGAACAGTACAAGGAGATGTTTGCAGAACAGGAGACTTTGTTGATATGGTCACATTTAAAGAAGGGATGAGATTTCTTGTGCAGAACATTTAAGATAGCAGATTCAGTGGACAGGAGAAGGGCAAAGAAAAGATAGGAGGAAATAATAAAAATGGATTTGAGATAAAGAGGGATGAATAAAGACTTGGCCAGAGATAGGTTAGTTTGGAAATCAATTTCGAAAAGTCGTACAACGAATGTCAGCCTGTAAAAAGGGCATTAAACCAATTGTCAAATATAATTTTATAGGAAGGATAATTATTTATAATATTAGAATATATTTTGACCCAAGAAAACATTACTTGTAGAAGGAAATTTCACAGTGAAGTAGCCTTACTTTAAGAAAAACACTACTCCCAAAACATGTTACACTTTGAAAGCATAGGTAATCTTTATTTTTCTTAACATGATCAACCCTCAGCCACCGCCTACTAGTATCTATTTAGGAAGAAAATAAAAAGGAGAAATAAGTTTTTTTTTTTTTGTTGTTGTTGAAGAATAATCTTGAGGATCAACTAATAAATACTGTTACCTACTGTGAGCAATCAATTGATTGCATCGGGCCTATCTGGTCTCACACCTACCTAAAGTAAAGGCCAAAGTTGAAGAATAACTCAATCACCAGGATCCCATTCTAAGGCATCACGAGTTGGCATCCATGTCTTACAGGTGATCCATTTTCGGAGAGGGGGAGGTAAGGGTTACTCCTCTGCATAGGGTTGTATTCAATGAATTTTTGACCTCACCGGCAGGTTGGACAATAACCGGTGGTGTTCTCTGAGTGATAACAAGTCTCCCAGATTTCCAGTAGTTTCTACCTCTTTCAATCAATAATTGCAAAAATATTTGCCATTATTGCATCAGCTACTGAGTATTAATTTCTCAATGTCTGTGACCATTGGTCTTATCTGCGATTTGTGTGACAATAAGTCTCCTGGAAGTCCCAGTACACTCTGCACTTATTACTACTGCTGCATATGGCATTATTCACGTTGACACACCGGTTCCCATTAGATCATTGAAGTTAAGCAACGTTGAGCCTGGTCAGTACTAAAATGGGTGACCATTTGGGAATTCCAGGTGCTGTATGCGCTCTCTGCTTATCTCGGCATTGTTTCCAGACGTCTAACACTTCTCTTTGCCACTAGATTCAAGCAGTGCTGATTCAGGCGATTCAGGAGGTGTGGTTTGAGATTGTGCAACCGTTACCTCACAATTTCATGCACAGCTAACCTTAGAGGAGGTATCCATTGTCTCTTGAGACTGAATGGAGGCGACGCATACTACTGCTGCCGCTGATGATGATGAGGAGGAGGAGGAAGAGGTGGCATAAAAAGTAAATAAACTAATATCATCCTTGAAAGTGTCTCCCAAAAATAATTTATTCATTAGTATAAAGCAGATAAAATTGTCTCTCAATATATATATATATATATATATATATATATATATATATATAAAAAATTGTAAAAATATCATTTAAAAATAAGAAATACAAAAAGGGGGATACTTACTCAATTCGAAGGGAATTGAAAAAGTACATAAATAAAGAAATAAAATAAAATAAGGATGAACAAAGGGAAGTCCAAACGGCTTGTCCCCATTAAAATAGGGATTATGAATATATTCATAAATATATAACAAATATATTTTGGTGTCTGAAGAGTAGTTATTTTTGGAATATTTTAAAATAATCTGTTTAAATTTGCTGAAATGGTTATGAAACAATTGTAACACATAAGGAAATACACCATATGATGTTCTCATTTTATATTTTGTTGTCTTGATTTTGTGCAAATCTATATAATTATAAAACTCAAATGATCTTGTAACGATGTATGTAACCCACTTTCCAGTTTACGACATCTGGTTGCAGATGCGTGCATGACCTGCGCACTGAAATAGTAACGTTATTATTTTGAAATTATTATTTAACATGGGAAGAGTGGGGGTTAAAATAACTTAAACGTAATACAGAAATGAACGATGTAAAAAAAAAGCAGACAGTATTAACAATTGTTTATTTGGATAATTTAAACGCGAAAAAAAAAACCCAAAAGAACAATTGGGACGCTGAAATATTAACGTTATTATTTCGAAATTATTATTTAACATGGGAAGAGTGGGGTTTAAAATAACTTAAACGTAATACAGAAATGAACGATGTAAAAAACAAAAAAAAACAAACAAAAAAGCAGATATATCAAAATTTGAATTTATCTATAATAAGTATTATAGTATCTGTTCAGTGCACATTTACCTATAAGTATGGCCAACCACTTATAATTCAGTAACTGTAATTTTTTTTTTCAAAAATAATCAATTATAATAAACAGAACGACTCATAGAAATCTATCAATATTCTTTTTAATATACTTTCATAGAAATGTTTCTGTTATGTCAAAAAAAAAACACTATTTTCTTTACATCACAAGTGTCACGCTCATACATTAATTCCATAGCTAATATAACATACTGACCCAACGGGTCACGGGTAGTCTAGTATATATTGTAAGAAAACTAAGCTGAAAAATTTTTTGATTAAACACGTTTCTCAATTCCCAGAAATAAAAATTGGAAACAATTATTCTTCATAAAATGCCATCCAACTTTCGATTATTCTAATTAGAATGACGAGTTTCAGTGTCATCTCATAACAGAGTTTTGCATCAGTTAATATGCGTTTTAAACTAGAAACCTTAAGTCGTAATAGGCTTATTCCTCAGACAAGCTAATCTGCCTCGTGCAGTTCCAAATCCTATTTTATGAAAGATTTATTGCTGATTTATTCCTGACAAATGTATAGCATTCATAACTCTTCCATTGAAATCTTAAACACAAGAATATTAGTTCATTAATTTGAAAAAGACCAAGAAACAAAAGAGTGCTACTTTGGGCCTTTCATCTTTTGGTGTTTCGACAGAATTTGAACCAAATAAAAATGAATTTTGTCAAATCATATTTTTATGTGAATTGTATCGCCCATAATTTTAGTATATATTTCTTTATATACATTGCTATAGACATTATATTTTATTTACTTAATTTAAAATTTTAGATTTATCTATTTTCTATATATATAATTCCTTTAAGTCCTTATTTATTTTATATATATATATATATATATATATATATATATATATATATATTCTTTCGATACAATTCATTTAATTCTATGATTATATTTTATCTATTGATTTTTTTACTACTCTTATTATTATTACTACTACTACTACTACTACTACTACTAATAATAATAATAATAATAATAATAATAATAATAATAATAATATATAAAAGGTGATATCTGTCTGTCTGTCTGTCTCCATATTTTCAAACTATCTCCTTCGAAACTAAAAATCACAGAGTGGTACTAAGGACCCCAAATGATTTTTTTTTTTTTTTTTTTTTTTTTTTTACAAGCCGTTCTTTCATGGGTCTTTAGCTTTAAGTTTTAAGGGGGTCAAAAATGGGTCAAAATTGAAAAACATTGTTATACATTTTGTACATTCATCTTAGTTCATTTTTTGATCAGTTCATATGCGTGTCACGTTGATACAGTGGTAACGTCACCAGCTTTGAATGCTAGTTTCGGTTTTGATTCTAGCTGATGGCACCCAAATACTTTTGCTTTTACTTTGGAAATCAGGACTCTATACTAATATATACAAAATATGGACAAGCTAAAATATCGTATTTAAGCGTATTTAATGCCCAGACACCCCCCACCCCTGCTAAAAATAATAAGTACTTGCAAATTGAAGTCACAGAATCCTATGGGATATCGATATACAAGCAGATTAACCCATCCAAGCAAGACTGAATGTCATAATAGTTAACAAGGAGGAAAAGTCCTGTCAGATTGTAGATTTTGCTGTTCCAGCAGAACACAAGGAGACAGAGAAGCGGAGCAAATATACGGAACTGCGCAGAAAGCTCACAGGATTATGGAAGATGAAGAAAGTTGAGATAACATCAATTAGTAGCAGCGTTAGGAACAATCCCAAAAAAATTTTGAAAAAAGAAAAAAAAAAAAGAATGGGGGAAATTGGAGTCAGAGTGATTGCTGATAAGATACAAGGAATAACAATAATGAAAACAGCTGAAATATTAAGGAAAACCCTTGAATGCAGAAACTAACACACATGAGCTACAGATGTAAAACACAAAGAAACGCCACATGGAATCATGAAAACTGAAACTGTATAATTCATTTCGAACGTGCCACTGTCATATCAAAGAACCTACTGTTGATTTTTATGTGCCGAGCATTTTTACTTGTGCAGTGATAACGGCTTGTATTAGTCTAAAATGTAAAAGTCAAGTATCATGGTTCAATTGTTCTTTAAGCAAAATCATTTATTTCTGCCACATCAAAGAACCTACTGTTCATTTTATAATCTGGGCCTTTCTGCTTGTGTGGTAATAAAACTTATCAAATGCACGTGTTATGTTAGTCTGTGCAAGGTTTTATTTTGGTCAAAATCGCCTGTTGCTTCCTTCATCAGATTTTTTTGATTATCGATAGATATATATATCGAAGACATTCAAATACAAAACCTATCTAGGAACACAACCAGATACATAAAGTACATTTGTGTGAATTTTCATAAAAAATTGGCACGGCCGTTTTGGAGTCTATACGAAACGAACTCACACACAGACGAAGTTCCTTTTATATAATAGTAGAGAGATAAGATAAATTTTGTAATGCATTGAATTCGTGTGTGTGTGTGTGTGTGTGTGTGTGTGTGTGTGCGCGCGCACACACACACACACACACGAATAATTTTGTGTTTATTTTATTTTATTTATTTATTTATTTGGCTACCAACTCACATTTTTCAAGGACGGCTTGTGAGCAGCATACAAAATTGTTCCTCTCTGGTAAGCTTGCCTGTGCTGGTGAATGAGTTTAACGTTTCGCGTGGTTTGCACAGCACAGAGGTTTTGGTCAAGCTCATAACGAAGTGATACAAATGACTGCTGTAACACCATATAAACAACAAGCCTCGAGGTTTTCACTTTGTAGTTTTCTTTTCTATGGACTGACTAGCAGGCCGCCCGGCGTTGCCTGGTCATAAAATATATGCATAAATATTATATTTTAATTCATACAAAAACTGAGACATACGAGTCGTTTTTTTTCTAAACTGTTCACTTCTTGTAAGTAAAAAAAAATAAAAATAAAAACTCAGGTTAAGATTGAAACCAAAACCTAAAGACATTGAGTCAAGTAGAATAACCATTAGGCCAGCTTGACAGGATGTTTAAAATGTCTTCAAACCTACTTATTCTTAACGTAAGAAATCTGTCATGTGAACCATTCACGCGTGTACATTTGTGAAACAGTTGACAAACAAATTTTAAAAAATCTGATGACCCCCCCCCCACGTACCAATTTTTCACTTTTGACCCCTTAACACCCCTTTTTCTGGATGAAAACCGATTAAAAAGTTTTCCATATGTCTGAATAACTTATATACCAAATTTCAAGTTTGTAGATGAAAAATTTGTTGAGTATATAGGTTGAGAAGTATCCTCACACACACTTTTATAGATATATAGAGTCTACCCGACTAGAATAGCTGGACTCATACTTTTGCCAAAGATATCAAATTCACTAATACCTCGGGAAAACTGGCACAGCATCTTAACCAGGATTTGAACACTGCTGAGTTTGTAATCTACAATCTCACTGGTAAATCATATGTGACCTACTTCGTGTATGAAACGAAAAAAGAAAATAATGAAAGTCAAAAATGACAAAAAGATAGCAAAAAGTTTTTTTTTTTTTTAAATGGCTTTAAAAAAAAAAAAGAAAAAAAAAAAGGCAAAGTTAGTGAGGAATTTCAGCTGCAAGTTTTCCAATTCGTTCACTGATAACTGAACATTTTCTATGGATCTTTAAGCTCAACAGATGAACCAGATTTCTATGCATTTCTTTAGCATCAAGTGTCTGATACAAAGAACAAACATTCAAGCATTTTCAATATTGAAAACTACTTCGAGAAAAAAAAAAAAATGGCCGTCCATTTATTAGTACGGCTCAAAATGTTACGTCAATATTGAAAACTACTTCGAGAAAAAAAAAAATGGACGTCCATTTTTTAGTACGTCTCAAAATGTTACGTCAATATTGAAAACTACTTCGAGAAAAAAAAAAAAAAAAAAAAAAATGGCCCTCCATTTTTTAGTACGTCTCAAAATATTACGTCACAACAGAAACTCATCACATCGTTACAGCATTGATCACTTTACTCTTATTAAGCCTTATCCTCAAATTATCTTTGGGTCTTGATGACTCCCTTGTTTAAAAAGAAAAAAGGCTGTCCATTTATTTACATGGCTCAAAATGTCAATTATAACATACTAGCTCATAAAATACGCTTAAATATGATATTTTAATTTGTATATATTACAAGCGGGAGGGCGCCCGGCTTTGCCTGGACATAAAATATGCTTAAATATGATATTTTAATTTGACCAGATTTCATATATATTATTACAGAGTCGTGATTTCAAAAGAAGAAAGAAAAAAGTATTTGGTTGTCATCAGTTAGAATCGAAACCGAAAGCAAAACTGTAGCATTCAAAGCTGATGGCGTTACCACGGTACTAACGTGACACGGCTATGAACTGATTAAAAAATTTTTTTTTTTTTTTTTTTTACAAAGGAGTCACTATTTATCAAGGCCTAGAGGCCACTTGAGGATAAGTGTACAGTGGTCAATGGGACAATGATGTAGTAATTGTTAGTAGTGGAAGTTGGATTACTTAAAGGGAATAAAAAATTTAAAAAATTAAAATTAAAAAATAAAAAAATAAAAAAATTACAAATAAACAAAGATGAATGTATAAAATGTTTAACGATTTTTTCAATTTTGACCATTTTTGACCTTTAAAACCCATTTTAATCGGCTAAAGACCCATAAAAGAAAGGCTCATAAAAAATCCAATCATTTGAGGCCCTTGGCACTGCTCTGTGACTTTTAGTTTCGGAAGAGATAGAGTTTGAAAATATGGAGACAGACAGACAGACAAAGTAAGTTTTATAAATTAGATTTTAATAGCATTTTTTTTTGTAAATTTCTACTATATCTTTATCATTTATTGACAAATGCACAGTTGTTTTCTTTATTCTAATAAGAGATTCACCTGATTCAACAACAAACTCATATCTATAACAATTTGTGCCTCATGCAATATTATCATTGGAATCACAGTTTACAGAAACGTTGGAAGGTGCAGAAACGCTGAGCGCCTTAACCTTAATATAAAAAATCATAAAGAAAATACCTGTTTGCTAGCATTGATTTATTATTTAAAAATATATATATAAAAATATTGATCTCGACTTGAACCCCCAAAAAATAATAAAAAAGAAAAATCTCATACAAAAGTATAAAAAAAAAAGATTTTAGCTTGCTATCAGTTGCTTCTTGTTCAAAATATATTTATTCATGAAACTTGCCTTACAATGAGTGCTTTTTTTTTATTTTGATTTTCTAAAAGTTTCGTAAAAATTGCCTAATAATTATTCAAGACAATTGTTCTCATAGTTCAATAAATTTTCCATTAAAATTATTTCCATTCTTTAATTAATTTTTTCAACGAATTAGCTTTATACTAACAAAAATAACATTTTTTTTTATTGGAAAAATTGGCTAGCATTTGTGTGCAAAAAAAAAAAAAAAAAAAAAAATCATAAAACTTTAGTTTGGCACATTCCAGCATTTTCTGTCAACCACCCGTACGACTTGTATGCTAGGCTGGTTCTTACACTGCATAACGACCAATCAGTTTCTATTATTTACATTGTTACATTTGGACTATGTTCCTGATCAACATTTATATTTATTAACTGTGAAAAGTCCTTGGTTGCTTCATTTACTTGTGTATTTATCTGTATATATACAGCATAATCCTGTTGACACACTGGTTCCCACAGGATCACCAAAATTAAGCAATGTTGAACATGGTCAGTACTAAATGGGTGACCATTTTGGGACTTCTAGATGCTGTACGTGCTCTCCGCTTATCTCAGCATTGTTTCCAGTGCATCTTGGACTTCTCCTTGCCACTGGACTCAAACAGTGCCGATTCAGGAAAGGTGTGGTTGGGATTGCGCAACCCTTGCCTCGCAATTACATGTGCAGCTGCCCCCCTACCAGGGGTATCCTTTGTCTTGCGAGACTGAACGAAAGTATAGATTCATATACTCTTCATGACATGATTTCTTTTAAAATAATGAAATCTATGGTTTAATAATATCGAGACAAAATCGTTTTATTGTTCTACTTTTAGGATGTTAAAATAGGATGTTAATTAACATCCTAGAAGTAGAACAATAAACCATAGCTTTCATTATTTTAAAAGAAATCATACATAGTATACGTCATTATACGGAATAATCGTGTTGACAGACCGGTTCTCACCAGATCACCAAAGCTAAGCAACGTTGAGCCTGCCTAGTACCAGAAGGGTGACCATTTGAGAATTCTAGGCGCTGTATGTGCTCTCTGCTTATCTCGGCATTGTTTCCAGTCATCCTGAATCTCTTCTTGCCACTGGTATTTAACAATGTCGACCCAGGAGAGGTGTGGTTGGAGATTGCACAACTCAGGACACAAAAATTTCACGCGCAGGCACCGTTACAGTGGGTATCGATAGTCTGTCAATACTGAAGGAAGCCACTGTACATCATTATATATTATGCCTTTAGATTCTTCAAACAGAAATAAAACCTACATATATATATTTAAGTATAAGTACTTGTGTCTGTGAACTAGTGTTATATATGGAATGAGAAAGATCCTGCTATTTAGAGAAACAAAGTAAATAGGATCGAGAATAATATTTATTAGAGGAGAATGCTAGAATCGAACTCAGTGATCAGAAGTTAAAAATAATACATATTGCTATTTAGATGTGATTTTAGGAATGTGGAGAATTGTCCATTATATTAGAAATGAATATACAACTAGTTAGGCCAGTGAGGAAGAATCGGACAATGTAAATTAAGGAATGTCTTTGTGTTGCCAAAAACGTGTTGGAGACATATTTGATATGTAAAATGTAAAATCCACGTGAAAAAACATTCACATATTTGAGCATGTTCTGACGTCACAAAGAAAGATAGTTCAATATATTCAGTTAAGTAAGGGTTCGAAATCAGAGAGTCCAGTCAGAATCGGGAGAATTGGCAGTTGCAAGAAGAGAGAGAGAGCTAGCCTAAGCTCCTTTCGGGAGTGAAGCAGAGAGGGGAGAACAAAATGTGGGAATCTAACATGGTATCGAATACTTGATCATTCTCATCACAAGCTGGAATGTCATCATGTTGTTTGTAAGCCTTTGTCTTCGTCGTCATTTCAACCGTAAAAGAACATTATATAGAACATCCTTCTAAAAGTGTTCACTGTCTGTCCCCATCATCAATAATGAATTCCTTCACCGTGTTAAAATGAACTATCCACTACGTCATCTCTTCACATTCATGTCTCTCTTATTGATATGAAATCAACAAGTGATTGTTAGATCACCGTCGTCGCTGTATACGGCGTTATATAAATGTCTCATCTTCAGTTATAAATGTCGTCCCCGATATGTACAGCCCACTATGCAACAAATTGTATATTTATACAAAATAAGATATAATACTAATAATAGGAATAACATTAATAAAATTAATATTTAAATAAACAAAACTAAAGAGGCTCTAATAATACAAAAACACATAAGTAAATATTAATATATTCACAGTCCGATTATTTTCTGCTTGGCACCTGGCCTAATTTCGTATTTCTATTCAGTTTTTATGGCATACATTTGGTTTTTTTCTTTTTGAAAAAGAGACGTATAATCTCGAAATTATCAAGCAAATTCACCGCCTCAGCTTTATCAAACAGTAAGTTCATATTTACTGATTTATAGATTCGAATGATTTTCAAAAATACATAGACATACGAAGATCTATAATCTAAATACAACCTTCCCTTGTTTGATTGTTTTACTTCATATGTCACTTCAACATCTTTTACAGACTTTTGATACACATATAAAAGGGTAATCTAGTTTGCTTAAAGCATTGTTTGGTGTGTATATAAAAGGTAACTTTTAGGAGACAATACAATGCTAAGGTGTAACAGATAAATACGAACTAAAGCAATATAATATAATAAAAAATATATCATATTGATAAAAAGGTAAATGTAACCGTTTTAATTTTCTTCGGTTTGTGTTTATCTGCTACACGTCTGCATTTAATTGCTTTCTATAAATTACCATTATTTATTTATCTGTATATATTCTTCAATTTAGGTAAATAAAATTACCATAAGTTGCTACAATAAATCTATTGTTTCAGTCTTAAAAGACATCGTCAGGCGACAATATTCTTCTATTTTTATCCGAGGCCAGTTCTTTCCTGAAACGAAAAAAACTGGCCTCAGATAAGAGCAAAAATATATTGTTGTTTGATGATGTTTTTAAAGACTGAAACAATAGATTTATTGTTGCGGCTTATAAGTTTGTTTACCTAAATTGAATAAAATAATATCTTGCTCTTTTAAATTGAGCACTATCAACAACCTCGTTGAAATTCAGAGTATACATAAACAATAATTTTGCTAGATTCCTAAGTTTTTAATTTGATACATCTTAACAATTATCTTTGTTCAAAACAAAAACTTCACATTTACAAATCTGTTTCTTTCTTTCTTTCTTTCGTTCGTGTGTACATATAAGATAAAATAAGATAAGATAAAATAGAAGCTCTAAAACCCAATAACCCATCTGAACGTTTCACCAAACTGTTACAAGAGCTTTATCAAGAGTGAAGTTGAAAAAATGTCGAAAAAAAAACAAACAAACAAAAAAACAAAAAAAAAACGATACTCTTTTTTTTTACTTCACGAGTTTTGTAGGTTACCCAACATCAGCCGTCTTGCTCCAAGTCTGGTACAAGGCCAAGTTCTATTACATAACGCACTTTCAAAATGCATAGTAATATTCAGATTCCTTGTGGAAAGGGAGAGTCAACTCTTGAAAAAGTCTAAATCAGAAAATGCAAATAGACGAAATCATGAAATGGATAGGAGTGAGCAAAAACAAAAATATTCTTCATCTGCCGACTTAGCCGAATGCAGGGTGTCCAGGGGCGGGGCGATAGGGGGAGTGGGTGGTGTTGTCTCAATTTGGCACATCATTATCCACCCAAGAACAAAATAATTAGTACCAATAGTTGGGGCCAAACTTCCTTGAAGGAATCATAAATGAAATTCCAGAGGTGTGACTAGGGACAGAGAGAGATTGTAGTGAGGAAATCACTCATTACGTGCAAAGAAGAAAGATTTAAACATTTCGCTATCTTCACAGACAATTGCCGTTCAAAGCAGAAAAAAAAAAAGGAAACGTGGAAACAATTGTGGAAAGTATAAGACTCACTCTGACTTGAGTGACCTTAATGACATTTTCACAGAAGAAGGAAAAAGAAAAGAGAAAAGAGAAAGAGAAGAAAAAGGAGAAGTAAAAAAGAAAAAGAAATACGAGTGGAGGCAGAGTAGAAAATGGAGGAGGATGGGAAGAAAATGGAGGAAAAAGAAAAGACGGAGGAGAAAGAAAAGAAGACGTAAAAAAGAAGAGTAAAGAAGACGGGCGAAAAAGAGAAGACGGGGGGGGGAGAAGACGGGGGAGAAAGAGAAGACGGGGGGGGGAGAAAGAGAAGACGGATGAGGGAGAGAAGAAGATGGAGAAGAAATAGAAGAAGACGGAGGAGAAAGAGAAGAAGACGAAGAAGAAAGAGAAGAAGATGGAGAAAGAAAGGATGGAGTAGAAGTGAAGAAGTGGAAGGAGAAGTAGAAGAAAAAGAAAGAAAGGTGAAAAAGAAAAAGGAGGAGGAGAAGGAGGTGAATGAGAAGAAGAAGAAAAAAAAGAAAAAAGAAGATGTTAATAGCGGAGAGATTGAAGCAGATAAGAATCAACAAAATTAACCCGCGTGAACGATTGGTCCTTTTGTCTTTCAAGTCTATAGAACAGCATTTCGTGAGAAGATTAAAGAAAAGTATCAATTAAGATGGGATAACAGTTAAACAACAACAGCAGCTCAACCAAAGAAGATGCATTCTTCTCAAGATATTCAGCAAAGAGAGTGTCGCACTCAGCGCGCTCACTTAATCACCCCCCCCCCCGGCTCATTTTCAAAGAAAAGTGCTTATCAACAGATTGAAGATTCAAGACAATTACATAAAAGTATATTGGATAGCACCACTTAGTAGGTCACCAGAAATTCGTTTCACCTATTCCCTCTTCGTCTCCCTTCAATCCTTTATCCTGTTATTTCCCCTGGCAATTATGTTTCCTTATTCATTTCAGTCATTTTAGATATGAAAAACGTATTTTTTTTTCACTATTAGCTTTAAACTCATAGCGTTTGTGCTCTACCCACCCTCTCGACGTACACAACCCCTCGACTAATTTGACAAGCAGCAAACTTTCACTCTTCACTGTTTGGGGCCCTAGATGCTGGAAAACATACTTTAATAGTTTCTTATCTGCTATGCTTTGGAATTTCCTCCCTGTTTCCTGCTCATCTGACTGTACTAACTTGCAAAAGTAATGTGAACAAACATCTTGCTACTCAATTCCGCATAGTCCACTGTTAGACACAATCTCAAATAGTTGCCTCTTACTTTTTAAGTGGCTATACGCTAGGTGTATCAGAATTTTTGACACCTCTAACACGAAACTGCGAATAAAATATAAAAATCTCGTAATTTCTCTGTGGGTTATTTATTTTCTTTATGGATTATACTTCCAAAATTAACCATTAAAGTTGTTTTAAAAGTAATAGAAATTTTTTTTTTTTTAAACAGTAATGAATTTTCCGAACTCAACATTTTTCAATTTTTAAACTTTAAAAATCTATCAAAATTTTTCTATTGATTCTATTTTTACGATATTTTCAGGGTCAATGTGAAATTTTATGTTCTTTCCAATAAACCGATTATAATATTTTAGACAAACGTTTTTTTTAAATTCACGCCCCCCCCCATTTTCAAGTTTCTATTAATAAGTAAATAATTAATTTACTCACCGAAAAGTAAATAATTAATTTACTCACAAATTGAAGAGAAAAGGTCAATAAATAATATATCCAAATTTAAAACAAAAACAAACGTAGTGTTTTTTAGAATTTTACCTGTAAAGTTTGAAGTTTAAAACCTTTTTTTTTAACCACGTTATTTGTTTTTTTTTTAAGAAGATAAGTGTAGTTTATTGAGGAAAGTGCGAACAAACGAACGGGAGTGAATTATTAGGTTCAATTCCTCCTTTGGGGAGGGTGGGGCATGAAAATTTTTTTTTTTTAAATCGGTTGATTAAAACGACTTGATTCAAGAATCTTAAGTAGGTCGACTGTGAAGCGTTGAGGGGAATGAGAATCCAGCCAGGATCAGCACGGACAAGCAAAAATTCAGTGACAAGGATGACAATAGATCCCCACCCTTCTCCAATTTTTGAGTGGCCTAGTGCCTATTGTTTTTTTTTTGTTTTTTTTTTTGTGAACTTTTTGGCCAATAAAAAATATATACCTAAAAAAAATGTGACCTACAAAAATGAGAGGTTCAGAACAAGAAACCAAAATTGAACGTTCATAGGAATCAAAGAAAACGTATCGATACAACGTTTATAGTAAGCAGAGTTGATATGGCATGTGATTACTATAAACAGTAAACTTTCTAAGAAGTATGGAGTGATTTGCTTGATTACAATTGACAGCCTGGAGAATGGATGTTTCTCCACTGACGCTGACTTATACACTCGAAAGGACCTATGGAATAAATACCATCCAAAGTTGAAAAAAAAAAAAAAAAAAAAAAAGAAAAAAAAAAGAAAAAGGAAAGAAAAACAAACCATTCAGTTAAATAAAACAATATTTATTTATTTATCTGCTCATAACGACTATACATTCCTGCATTTTAAGCGTTCAAAAACAACTTGTAAACTTTCTATTACTTAACACACACACACACACACACACACAACCGGCGCCTTCTATTATATCGGACATTTAAACCTTGTACTTAACCAACATCTGAAGGAAAACCTGCCAAGCATTACCACCGCCATGGTACGTTAAAAAAAACTGTATTTCCTGATGAAGATTCTGTTATGAATCGAAATACTGAATTTAATTTTAATAAATAAATATAAAATTATTGAAAGAGATTCTGCGCGTGTTTGGTCTTTAAACCGTTAAAATTTTGAATTTTGTTCCAGATTTTTTCTAAGCTGTTATAATCATATGGATGAATAAGAGAAAAAAAAAAGTGAGGATAATTAAATCTTCTGGATGTAACAAAATAGAAATTTGCATATATAAACATTTTCTCGCAACAGCTGTAAACTACAGAAACTGACATAAAAATGTATTTATTTTATTCATTCTAATTGAAGGCATCTCTTATTCTCATCAAGAATTTTAACAGAAAATAGGAAATATTTTTTAATTACATATTGCAATTAAAAATATTAAAACAAGATCTAAATTACAATTTTAATTTCGCACTTGAAACCGATTATTTCGAATAGAATGTCAACAAAGTAAATGCTTAGATTGACGTGCTTAAAATTAAACTTTTATATTAAAACATTTTTTCTCCTAATTCATTATGTTAATAATATACTAGAAGTTGTACCCGACGTTGCCCAGTATTAAACGTAACATTAAATTCCTTTAAAAGAAAATGAAGTAAAAATAAATAAATAAATAAAATAAGAAAAGAAACTGAGATTTGCATGCGAGTATTTTTTTTTAACAATTCACTTCTTGTAAATAAAAAAAAAGAAAAAATACTCAATCTGAGATCGAAACCAAAGCCTAAAGCCAGTGAATCAAGTACGATAACCATTAAACCAGCTTGCTACGTCTTAAAAAGCTTTTCCAAACCTCGTGAAACAGTTGACAAACAGATAAAAATCCGATGACCCCCCCCCACTTCATCCAAATATCAATTTTCCAACTTTTTACCTTTTAGCAGCCTTTTTTTCCCCAGATGAAAACCGATTAAAAAGTTTTCCACGTCTGAATAACCTATATACCAAATTTCAAGTCTGTAAATCAAAAACTCATTGAGTATATAGATTGAGAAGTATCCCCATACACAAATTCTCTCTCACACATTACACACACACACACACACACACACACACACACACACACACACACACACACACTAGCAAGCCACTCAGCATTGCCCGGCCATTAAATAGGCTTAAATATGATAGTTTAATTTTTGCAGATTTCATTTATTATTATAGAGCTAATTCTGTATTTATTATTATATTGTACCCAATATATATTGTACTGATTTCAAAAGTAAAAAAACAAAAAAAAACAATAAAAAAACCTTCAGTGCCATCAATTGAAAACAAAATCAAAATATTCACCGTCCCAGCCTTCATCGTTATCATCTGAACTATCGCCAGATACATAAAAAAAAAAAGCTGAAAATTAAGCGACTTCAAATTAAAAATCTATGTACGCATGCTCAGAACTTAGTCAATTTAATTCTGCCAAGATCAAGTGTTTATTTCAATTTTTGAACCCTTATTTTTACAGACTAAAAACCAAATCGAAAGTGTTCTCGAGGTTCAAATATATCAAGTTTCAATTCTGTAAACCAAATATTCAGAGAGGAGTTTGGTAGAAACGTTTCGTACACATACACGGTCACTTATATATATATATATGATGAAAATAATGGAAATAGTATTCCGACAAAATAGAGAAAATAAAAAGGAACAAACCGTATTATGTGTTCATCAACGTTTCGTCTTTATTTCGAAATAAAGACGAAACGTTGATGAACACATAATACGGTTTGTTCCTTTTTATTTTCTCTCTCTCTCTCTCTCTCTATATATATATATATATATATATATATATATATATATATATATATATATATATATATTATTCATAAAGTTTAGATTAGTCGTCAGTACCGTCGGTTTCAAACCTGATAATAGGAAACCGTTTTAGATTCCCATACCAAGCTCTCTTCATCCGATACTCATCTTTTTATAACCGGAAGTGGAAACATACATACATACATTACAAGATTTCGTACAAATCTCGTTTTTTTTTAACAACCTTAAATTTCAAATGATAAATTTTTTTTTTTTAATTGTTCGTTTAATATTTGAGCGCTACAGAAATCAAAAGAAACAGAAAAGGAAGAAGAAACAGCAAAGGAGGAGAAGAACTTATATATACTTAAATGTTTCTATTACTTACTATTTTAATATATGTGAACTATTTATTGCGTCACCTATGAAGCAATAGTTTATTAAATTCAGACTATTTAAAAGAAATGTCTGTGTGCTAGAACGTTTTCATCTTAAATTTTATGCGATTATGCAGAATGTAAAAACTATGCATAAAAAGAATGATGTATAATAGTTGAATAAAACTACTCATCTAATAAGAAACCATAAAAAATGAATAATTAATTAATGAACACTTGTTTTTGAAAGGAATATGTAAATTACTTAATCTTCATGAAGTCGCTTGCATATCCATGATCGAGTATGTTTTAAGTTCGTTTAAATCATTCTTAAAATAGGAAAAATTAGGCTTTTAATATCAATGTCAGAGTGAGAAAAAAAAAAAAAAAAAAAACTCAGCTTACAGATGAGTTGGCTCGCCATCACCATTGTTTAAGGAAATGTTTTGAGTTCGCTATCGGCCTGACAAACCAACAGAACATTCAATGAAACTTCTTCATGTTCCGGGTAGCATTTACGTTTGGTAACCAAAAAAAGATTATTTAGAAAAGGATGGCAACCAAGCCAATGTTTACAATCAGGGGTGCGAATAGCCAATAGGAAAGAAAACTAAACTCAAATCAAGACTAATTTCATAACCTGGTGCCCCCCCCCCCGTGCGTGTTTGTGTTGAAAGGGTAGCACAGAAAAACAATATTTTTTTCCTCAACAACTCCAATTCAATTAGGTATAAGAGAGGTGGGTTGGTGGTAAAGAAACAGGAAGTCATTCTTCGTTGAAACAAAAGTCATTGAACTCCCCCATCCTCTTCATGAATTGTTTCAAGCGGTAGTTTGGATGGAAAAATTAACATTTTCAGTAATCAGAAAAAAAAAAACATAAAAGAGAAGAAATCAACCTTCTTTTAATTAAACAAAAACAAACAAAGAAAATGTAAATTAAAAAAAAAAAAAAAAAAACGCTCAGTGCTCTCATATATGAGACCAAATGCCTCTGATAAGTATCGAAAATCCAGAAAATTTGATTAAAGGAACAGTCCGATTTTTATCAAAATTAACACCCTTATACAGCCTAACATCACAAGCGCATTTGAGAAGTTTTATCACTGCACAAGCAGAAGGACTCAAAATGAAATCAACAGTAGGTTCTTTGATAAGACAGAAACGCGTTTGAAATGAATGTTTCTGTTTAGAGCTCAATTAAAGCATGATACTTGATTTTTACATTTTTAACTTTAATTCAAGCCATTATGGAAAAATAATTTTATAAAATCAACAGTAGGTTCTCTACAGTGCAATATAGACTACAATGTATTGTGAAATAAGTCATTGCATAGAGGCATGTGAAGAACGGATACTACATCTTGATCTTAGCCGAAAGGCTAAAGAAAACATAAAACTAATGTGTTTATGGCTTGACATTTTAAATGAATAAAAAAAAAAGAAAAAAAAAAAAAACAGATTTAATCTGTTATTTTATTATTTTTTCCAGTTGTAAAACTGTGCTCCCAAGAATTACTACCTCACCCCCCTTTTTTTTTTTTTTTTAAGAGGTTGGGATAATGTTCCCAGGTATTACATCCTCCGTTGGGAGGAAGCAATGTATTATTTGTTGAACCATTTTCCCAGGGACTAACTTCTCCTTTTTTTCTTTTTGGTGTGCGTGTGTGTGAGGAGGGTAGGTGGAGGGAATGAGTAAAGTATCTGTTCTGTTGCCATGAGACCATACTCACATCTTCTTTTATGGGGCGCTGCTCCCAGATATTATATTCTTGTTTGAGTAGCAGTATAGTGCGAGTCCATGACCAATAACACTATTCTTCCATGATTGTCTACTCCATTTAGGAGAAGGGAGTTAGTGTATTCTGTTGTCATGACATCATGCCTCCCAGGCACTTCCTCCTCCTTTATGGAGGTGAGGCATCGTCATCTACTGTCATTATTTCTTCCTTTATGGGCCAGCATCGTATAAAATGTAACATTTTTTAATGCTTCAACTACAAACCAATCATCTATCTATCTCTCATATATATATATATGTATATATATATGAAGAATTTCTGCTCTTTCTGCTGATAAAAAAACTTTTAATCAAAATGCTACTTTCTTCAATAATGCTTTATGGAACTCAGGATACAAGGAAAAGATTAAATACAACAATTATGCTCCTCCTTCAGGCTGCCTTAAATCTGTAATCACACACAATATGACTCGTAAGAAACCAGTTCAAATAACAAGATCTGCCGCTATCAATAACAATGAACCAGTCTACGTTTATAATCCAAACCAAAATACTAATCACAATGCCTCTAACCAACCTAGTCGCATCAGGAGAAAGAAAAATATTTGGTTTAATCATCCATTTAGCCTAAATGTCAAAATTAATATACCTAAGGAATTCTTCAACATTGTACAAAACTCTTTCAATTACCCACACAGATATAGTTCTATTTTCAATAAAAATTCAATCCGGATTTCTTATTCAACAATGCCTAATTTAGCACAAAGAATCTCAACATCTAATAACAAAAAAATTAAATCAGCCCAAAAAATCCCTTTCCCAATTAAACCCAAAATTAACTGTAATTGTAATAATAAACATCTTTGCCCGCTCAATAATGATTGTATCCATAAAGATGTTATATATTCTTGCACTATTACTGAGCTTCCATGCAATCCTCCCATAACAGACACTAATATTTCGTCTTCAAGTTATTCTTCTTCCCATCTTCCATCTGATATAGTTACTAATCCAATACACCATTCGAGCAGCCTTTCCATCTACAATAATACAACTAGTAATAATTATAATAATAATGATAATAATAATAATAATAATAATCATAATATTAATGAGAATAATAATATTTCTCCTAACAGCCATCCTAACACTAACAACACTCATTATCCCCTCAAAAATAGTTCTCATACAGACATTGTCCCACCATTTGTTGAACACTATGAACAAAATTCAAACTATTTAACTAATACAAATCAGCAAATTAATATTAATACCAGACCACGAGCTTTTAATAAAGTACATACATATATCGGCGCTACTTCAACATTAATTAAGAAAAGAATATCAAACCACATTTCTTCTTTTAACAACCATAATTCTAATAATAACCAAGGAACTTCCCTAACCACTTTAATTAAAAAACTTAACTCTAACAATACTCCCTTCTCAATCAAATGGACTATTATAAAAAAAGTTAAATCTTATACTCCAGGCTCTAAGTCATGTCGCCTCTGTACATCCGAAGCTATAACTCAAAGGAACAATATAATAAATTCTAAAAATGAACTGATCTCTTTCTGTAAACATAAATCCAAATTTAATTATGGCAATTTTGAAATTACATAGTTATTACTTTTACCTTTTATATAGATATAAAATATTTTTTCTTTAACTTTTTCGTTTTTCGACATACTTCTTAATACTTTATAATTTAATAATCCTTTATTTTAATTCTTTATCTCTTCTTTGCATGACCGGTTTTTTATCTGTATTTTTTATCTGCATTTTCTGTTTTATTCTTTAAACTTTCCTATCTATCTAATATATCAATCAACCCACACTTTCATATCTTATATGTATATTTACTTAAACTTTACTATATGAATTTACTTACTTTTTTTTTTCCTGAAATTGCAGATACCGGCCATCTTCTCCCCTTAAATAATTTTCATTTTTTATCTTTATTCTTTTCTTATTCTTATTTTGTTTTATATCATACATTATATTTTATTTTTTATTATATTATATATATATTTTTATTTTTTTTAAAATTTATTTATCTATTCTTTATTTTCTATTTATTTATTATATATTTATTTATTTTTAGTTTCCTTTTTTATTTTTATTTCTTATTTTCCTTTTAGTGTCGTTTAATAACTCTTGCTGACATTTTTTTTTAAGTGATAACCTGTACATTTCAGTTGACCTATATTATTTTGCCCTATATATATTTTCGCGCCTTTAACATTTTCTGTCTGGGTCGTTTTGCCTTTTGTTTCCCTTTATTTTACTTTATTTTATATTTAACTTTATCTTCTTTTTTTTTTCTCTCTCTCCTTTTTCTTCCTAGATCTCTTTTATTTATAGTTATGTCTCGGAAGTAGAGTGAAAAGCACATCTTATTTTTCTTTTATTAATATTATTTTTTTTCTTTGTACACATGTTTGTCAATTATTCCATGGATTTCTGCCTTTGGATTATTATGGACCATCTTCTTCCATTTACGGGAATCCCCTTGGATTTTACTTGTACAAATGGAAATTCTTTTAACTTTCTTGAAGTTTTACATTTGGATTTTACCATCACTGGATTTTTTATCTTCCACCGGACTATCCATTCATGTGTAATCACCTTTTTTTTACCATATTCCCTCTGCTTAACTTATTTTGTTTTCAAGTAAGATCTTTGACTTACTTGTTGTTTCATCAAATACTTCTGCATGCAAAATCCGATCCCGCATTTTGCTAATTCCTACCCTCTGATGAAAAGGAGAGTATTTCTTCGAAACTCCGCGGATTAAGGACTATCCATTTATCTAGTGTTTCCTTTTCAGATTAAATATGTTTTTAACTCATTTCAAAGTGCTTTTTAACATATTTTATTAACTGTTTGCTCATATATATATATATATATATATATATATATATATATATATACACTAGGAAGTCACCCAGCTTTGCCCGGTCATAAAATACACTTAAATATATTTTCTTTTATGCAGATTTTGTATTTATTATTATAGAGTCAATTCTCTATTGATTATTATATTGTACCCAATATATAGTTGTGACTTTAAAAGTTTAAAAAATACAACTTGGGTACCATCAGCTAGAATAGAAAACAAAACGTAGCACTCTGGCATTAGTCGTTACCACTTGGGCTATTGTGAGATGGGTAAGAAATAGTTAAAAATAAACCGAAAATTTAGGATAAATGTATACTTATGCATGCGTGGATGAGCACTCTAGGTCGACTTATACCTGCTAAGTTTCAATTTTATTTTCAATTTTAACCCCTTTACAGCTATTTTTATCGGTTAAAGACTAAATTGAATTTGTTCCACTGGTCCAAATTCCTACATATCAAGTTCGAAGTATGTAGATCAAAAATTTAGAGGAGTTTGGTAGAGACCGTTTTTCATACAGACAAACATACTCATATATATATATGTGTGTGTGTGTGTACATACACACACACACACACATATATGTGCATGCACACACAACATAGGAAAAGAAATTGAAAAAAGTAAATAAATTGCATAAAATTACAATGTGTATCAAGTCTGTGATATGAAATTTAAAAGGAACTTTACTTTTTCAAGTCAAGGGGGTTGCATATAATAATCTAATATATAAAACACTCTATGTTTGTGTGTCTCCATATTTTCAAACTCTGTCTCCTCTGAAACTAAAAGTCACAGACCAACACTAGGGGCTTCAAATGATTGGATTTTTTATGGACCATTCTTTTATGGGTCTTTAGCAAGTTACAATAGGTTTTAAGGGGTCAAAAATGGGTAAAAATTAAAATAATCGTTATACACTCAGTTTATTTTTCATTTTTAATCAGTTAATATGTGTGTCACGTTAGTACAGTGGTAACGTCACCAGCTTTGAATGCTATAGTTTCCGTCTTGATTTTTGCTGATGACACCTAAATGCATTTTTTTTTTTTTTAAACTTTTGAAATCACGATTCTATACGAAATCAAGACAAATTAAAATATCATATTTATGCTAATTTTATGATCGGGCAAAGCTCCCCTTCCACTAGTATGTCATTAACGGTGATTAAACGGATGTGAACTGACGACTCGGACGTACCAAGTTCGAACCCAGTCTGTTCCAAAGTATCATTTTCACTTAGTTTGAAGTTAGCAACATTCACTTGGCCCTTCCATGCAAGAATACCAATGAGAGAAAAATCAAGCCGCTCAACAAAGTTGGATCATACTGATTCATACTTACGTAACTCACTGTTTTATGACTTTAAAATTTGGTACACTTGTCAATACTATATGTATGTATGTATGTGTAAATATTTAACCGATAAACTCTTAAACTACTGGTCACATAACACTGAAATTAACCGGAAATAGTAATCATACATAAAGCATGGTTTATAAGGATTAAAATCTTTGGATAAATTAATAACGCATTCAGAAATATGCCGGCAAGTTGAAATGACAAACTGTTCATTTCAACTTGCCGGCATTAATTTTAAATCTTTCCGATGTATCTGGTGATAGCTCAATTTATAGGGAACACGGCTGAAGCACTAAATGTTTTGGTTTCGATTCTAGCTGATGGCATTCAAAAATTTTTTTCCTACTTTTAAAATCAGTACTGTATATTAGGTACAATATAATATTAAATAGAGAACTGGCTCTGTAATAATACAAAACATGCATGAACCAAAATATATTTAAACATATTTTACGACCGGGCAAAGACCCGCATCCTGCTAGTTTCATAATAAAATATCTGCAAAGATTTTCCTGGCAGCACTTTTTTTAAAATCGTGTTACCATCTTAAATTTTATCTAACCTGATGCGATCTGGGATCAAAATGGAATTTCATTTTCGTATACACATATATATTCTAGATAATGTGGGAAAAAAATGTTATGAATCTACGTTTACATAATAGTGCTCAATAACAAGTACATAATCACTATTGTGGCTTGTTGTTAAAGCATAATCACTGTTGACACACTGGTTCCCGCTGGGTCATCAAAGTTAAGCAACGTTGAACCTGGTCAGCACTAAATGGGTGACCATTTCGAACTTCCAGGTGCTGTATGTACTCTCCACTTATCTCGGCAATGTTTCCAGTCGTCCTGGACTTCTTGCCACTGGACTCAAACACTGCCAATTCAGGAGAGGTGTGGTTGAGGATTGTGCAACCCTTGCCTTTCAGTTACGTGCCCAGCTGCCCCTATAAGGGGTATCCTTTATCTTTCGAGACTGAACGGAGGCATCAGAATAACAAGTACAGTGCTATATTTAGTATAATTTTCTATTCATACAAACATTCCTGACTACATATGTGCATACATGTTTGAGCTAAAGCCCATATCAGCTGAAGTTTCAACAGGTCAAATAGTCAGTCAGAAATAAATTTTAAGTAAAGTTTGCAACCATTTGGGCCTGACGAAGCTTCAGGCAAAATAAGTTAAAGCTGAAAGATGTATACAAACATTAAGTCCGAAATGTTCCTATTTACAATGCCTCCCCACGGGACAGAGTTAGACACCAGGGTCGTTTTTTAACGTGGAGAAAAGGAACAAAAATAAAAATTGTCTCAGTCGTGAAAGAATTTTTCCTTCACTGACAGAGAACAAGAAATTGAAGTGCAGCATCTGAAGAACAGATACTACACTTTGATCTTGTCCCGAAGGCCAATGTTTGGATAAAACGTAAAGCTACATATTTAGAAAAGATAAAGTTTTACATATAAAAAGCATTAATGGCATACATGCTTGGTTTAAGTCTTGTCAGGCCTAATATGTAATTAAAAATGAATGTTAACTTTAACTTTTCTTGAAGGTAGCCCTCATTTGTGGCTCATTAGCTGATACATGTATGAACAGCCAGAATTATTTGCAGAAATTTTTTTTTTTTTTGACTAAACATAAGTTACGTCTGTGTATATGCTTATATATTTGTACGTACAAGATTCACTCCTAAACTAATTAATTTTAGAACACAGATACTTGGCATAAGTGGTTGTAATGTGAACTATATTTAGTTTCATGCAAAGATATAGTGAAAGTCTTTGATGAAGATTCCGACAACTACGATTTCTGTGAAACCTCAACACATGGCATTGTGCATAAAGTAATAAGTATTCTCCAAAATTAAAATTTTTGTATAGGGACTTTAAGGGATATAATATGTGCACAAGCAACCATATAAAAATGCGAATATTTCAGATTTGCATTAATTTTGATCAAGTCATTTGAACACTAAGATTCATCTGATTAGGCCTAAAATTTTAGACACTTTGTTTAGTATCATTCTACTTTGATCTTAATCTTTAGAAGGAGGCATAAAAGTGGTGAAAACTGTTCTGTTCAGTAAATTTATTTTACCTGTCTTTGGGCAGATAATCTAGTATATATTAGTGGATACTAGTGTCGGGACGATTAATCGGAATTGAGAATCGGAAAAATCGGAACTTTTGGGTGTATCGGAATCAGAAAAATTTGTGCCTATTTTCTGATCCCAAAAACGATTCTTTTTATTGTCTTTTTTATTTTATTTGATTTTGTTTACAGCAAAATCATCCGCTGCTGGTAGTAATGATAAAATAATATATATGTATTGATTTCAAAATACCAGTAAAACTAAAATCCATAGATAATCCACCACAGATGTATTTTTACGTTTGAGAAAATATCTGCACATTTAACATGTGTTTTTACAGTAATCAGGTAAAAAAAAAAACATGATTGTTAAACATTAAGAGATTTATAAGGAATCGGTAATTGTATTGGAATCGATAAAAATATTGGAATCGTCCCATCACTAGTGGATACGTTGTATCAGTAGAAAAGATTAGACTTTTTAGCCCGTTATAAAAACAAGCAAAAGTTATCGCTGTTGACTTTGAGTGCTTCATGTCAAATTGATGGTTTGAATAAAATTGGATTTGTGTTCAGTTTTGCATTGAATATTAATCCTTATTAATCTTTAATTGTGCATCGAACAGATACAATAATACTTAGGTGCACCTTATCACAACAAAAGTCCATACAAAATCTCAGACAAATCGGCCGAGTAGTTTCTGAGAACAAGCAGACTAAACAGACAAACTAAGGTGTATATATACATATATATATATATATATATATATATATAAAGTGTGTGTGAAAACGACAACAGACTATATACCAAACTTCATGATGTTGACAATCTTATAATTTATTCCTTTAATTCAGTTGACATTTACAATTCTTGACAGTATCGCTACGAAACAGATATTGTCAAGAATTGTAAATGTCAACTGAATTAAAGGGATAAATTATAAGATGGTCAACATCATGAACTTTGGAATATAGTCTTTTGTCATATATATATATATATATATATATATATATATATATATATATATATACGCGCACACACTCACCTTAGTTTGTTTGTCTGTTCAGTCCGCTAAAATAAAATATATTTCCACAGAAATATATATATATACACACATACACACACACATACACACACACATACTAATAGTTACTTACCGGCAATCGCCTGGATCATTTAGTTAAACTTAGTCAAGCGCATCAGCTGAGGTAAAATCCTTTATTCAGGACACAGAAATTTGAGATAAACAAAGCGAAACTTGTACTGCCAGCCTCTGTTTGCGTCCGATAACTAAGTGTGCAATACAAGTGCAATATAATTCGAAATTATAGTCCAAGAAACTCTGCGAGAGAGAGAGAGCAACGGAATGCATGCATGTCGCATAATTATTGCCCGCAATTCCACAAAGGAATCGGATTTCACTTATTGGTCGCGTCTCTGGTCGTCGTGTCACCATCTGCCCGACATGTCATGCACACATATGCACATATTGATGCACACAGGCGCGCGGACGACGGAGCACATGAATAAATACAGATGCATCCGAACACATGCGAATACGGAGCTACGGAAGTGTTTTCCCCCACCCCAGTTTGGGAAGTAATAATAAAATGCTTGTTCGACACTTAGGAATGACACGGGAGGAGTGTACACACGTTCGGTGACAAGCAGTGATGGGCGGAGACGATCGAATAAAAAGGAGAGGACATCATCTGCAGGTACGTAATGCAGTCATGATCGTCATGGCTATCACAGAAGAAAACGAAGAGCAGCCGGTTCGCGGCAATAGTAGCAGCAGCAGCAGCAACCAACTACGTTGAATGGATCAATAAAGAAATAAGACAATCAGTTAAATGTGTGTGTAAAAAAAGGGGGGGGCAGTGGACATGAAATAAACAGCATTTCTTCTTCCGGCATTTTTCCATACTTCAATATTTCCAACTTATTTCTCTGCAGATTTTTGTTGTCTTTTTTTTTATTATATGTATATATGTATCTCATTTTAACTTTTAACAAATAATAAAAATGAAGTTTCAAAAAGTATACATGTTCTTTATACCATCCTCACAATTGATCTTTTCTTGTACTCATTCTCCAATTAATTCTTCCCCATAAACTAACTTATATATATATATATATATATATATATATATATATATATATATATATATATTATATATATATATTAATTTATATATATATATATATTAGCGTGTGAAGCAATGCTCTTTATATAATCAAATTGAGCTTAGGTACTTTGGACAATGTCAAAACGTTGTTAATTCACTGCCCGCATAGCAGCAGCCATATAGCGCAACGGTAAGAAACTGTGGTTTGGGTGATCGGGTTTCGATCCTGGTTTGAGGTAGATGCTTGTCTAGCCACACTGACGAGCTGTGAAACAGCGAAACAGTACGTATGTGGATGACACACACATATATATATATATATATATACTAGCAAAAGTACCTGTCGTTGACTGGGTTCAAAAACAGCCTTCAGAAAATAGAATCTGATTTATGAAAGTATGATGGGTTATGAAAAGGAAGGGTTCTAAAGAGATAGCTTCGAATTTGGGGGTATCAAAACCAAAGCAAAATATGATGAAAGTAAAAATAAAATAGATAAACCCCATAATTTATTATACCATACCTGTTCACACTGAAACACTTAACACAATATTCTGTGGATCTATATTGTTAAACTTTGTGATATATTTCCATTCTATGAAGGTCAGGCGCGAACAAACACCCCATAATTTTATTATACCATATTTCTTCAAACTGAAACATAATTATCAAAGTATACTTACGCATATAGATATGAAAAGTCTTTATTAAAGTTTGTGCCTATTTCCATTCTA
>NC_136501.1:16661514-16686514 GCF_053919585.1 Euprymna scolopes
CCCCTTCACTGTTGAGGTCCCTATATGCCAGAAAAGCTTTTTACTCTAATAGTTTCTTCCCTCGGACAGCCAGACTTTGGAATTCCCTTCCTGCTACTTGTTTCCCTGACTGTACTGATATGCTGAAGTTTAGATGTAATGTAAACCAAAATCTTGTTAATCTGGTCTCAAATAGTAGCCCCTTATGTCCAAATGGTGATAGGCCTTCTTAGGAGTGAATGTGAGTAAAAAAAACAACAACAAATAATTATATATATATATATATATATATATATATTTCTGTGGAAATATTTTTGATTCACTCATATTTCCGTTTTATATATACCAATCTTTATTTAAGAAGCCCAAGAAGTGTAAATATAAACTTAATTAAAGGAATAAATTGTAAGATGGTCATCATCATGAAATTTTGAATAGATTTTTGTCATTTATTTATTATATATATAAGAACAACAAAACATTTCTAAAACAAACCCATATTCAATATAGGTAGATATAATGTCCCATGCCATAATTTTTATCATATATATGTTGGTGAAACTGAACGTGGACTAAAGAAAAGGCTGAATGAAAATAAGAAAGATATAAAAAAAAAAAAATAGCAATTCTCTGAATACATTATTCTCTCATTAATTGCAGCATGATCATTCTTTTAATTTCAAACAAGCAAAAGTCATTAAATTTATTTCAAATAAATCTCAAAGATTTTTTGAATCAACACTTATTGCAAACTCAAACATAATTAAACAGCGCACAGGTTTTTACAATTCATCGCTTTCAATAAGTAAACTCATATTGAAAAAACAAAATTTAAATTAAGACACAGATTAACTGACTTGCACCATAGAAAATATTATCTATGATAATTAATATATATAATCAGTCAATAATTAACAAAGATACACTCATTTCATTTACAAATCCTAATTAGAATTATAACGGCTAGATTTATTCCAAAACGAACATAAATTGCATCATATCTTTTAAAATATGTAAATGGCTAAAAAATATAATATTAAAAACGTCGAAATCCTTCTACATACAACACCTGGAATTCCCAAATTGGTCACCCATTTTAGCAATAACCAGGCTCAACATTGCTTAACTTCGGTGATCTGACGGGAACCCGTGTGTCAACGTAATTATTCCGTATTATATATATATATATATATATATATATATATATATATATATATATATATATATATATATATATATATTTATATATGCTGTTTATAGGGCAAAATGAGAAAAAAGAAATGCTATTCTAACTTTTGTCAATGGAGAAACATGAAATCAAAAAAGAAAATCTATCTGAGCAAAAAAAAAAAGAAAAAGAAGTTCAAATTGATGTTGTCGTAGCCATTTCGGAATAGAGTAAAGAAGATCAACAATCAAGGGTATCACCTTCAGCCATATTCTCAGATCTCTTTGGACACTTACCAAAGCAGTATTCCGCTGATTGATGTACATACGCACACACAGAAGGAATCCGTCTCTTAATGCACGTCCACTTGATATGATATCAAAGAATACGGTCTTCCATACCTTCTAGCGAGTGGAACTTTTGGTTGGTGATCATAACATCTAGAATCTAGGCATACATTTCAAAAGTATTTTCAATGTGTGTGTGTGTGTGTGTGTGTGTGTGTGTGTGTGCGCGCGCTCGCGCGTGTGAATTTGTCTAAAAAAAAAAAAACTTTTGTGAAAAACTTTATTCAGATAATTTCTAGACGGCAAATAATAATGCAGAAATATGCCAGGTAAGAAAACTGAATACTAAATGACAAGGTGATTTTTTTTTATTTTATCTATCTACTATTTTATAAAAGGAACGTTATGTGTGTGTGTGTGTGTGTGTATGTGTGTGTGTGCGCGCGCGCTCGTGCGTGTGAATTTGTCTAGAAAAAAAAAAACTTTTGTGAAAAACTTTATTCAGATAATTTCTAGACGGCAAATAATAATGCAGAAATATGCCAGGTAAGAAAACTGAATACTAAATGACAAGGTGATTTTTTTTTATTTTATCTATCTACTATTTTATAAAAGGAACTTTATGTGTGTGTGTGTGTGTGTGTTTCTTCCCTATGCACTCGGAAACGGCTGGGCCGATTTAAAAAAAAAAAAAAAAATTCACTCGAATGTACATTATGTTTCTGGGAGTGTTCTTACGTAGGTTTTGTATCAGAATACATCAGATAAGTATTAGAAAATCGATAATCTAAAAAATCCGATTTAAGAAGGAAGCCTGATTTTGACCACTTTAATACAAACTAACATCGCAAGTGCATTTGAGAAGTTTTACTACCGCACAAGCAGAAAAGCATGGCCTATAAAATTAACTGTAGATGCTTTTATAAGATAGGGGTACTTTAAAAATGAATGAGACAGGAAGTTATTCATTAATGAAACAAAAGTCTTCTTTCTTCCCTACTCATGAATCGTTTGATGTATGGCAAAATCACACGTCATAAAAAGAAGGCGAAATACAGCAAAATGATGAAGGGGAAGAGGAAGAAAAGAAAAAAAGGAAAGAAAAGGAAGGAAGAAAGAGAAATATAATCGAGACAAAAAGTAATATGGATTTTTCTTATCTGTTATATAAATCTTACTTGTCTGTCAGTATGTATGTATGTTTGTATGTATGTTTGCCTAAAACTTGACAGAGGCGACGGATTTTCACAAGATTGGTATCGTTTTAAAGCTCAACCCTTTGGACAACAAATATTGAAAAATTGGCTAAAATATTAACTTTTTCACCCTCAACTGGGCACTTTTCTGCAAGGAGAGGTCGCTTTTTTTCGCCGATATTTTCAAAGTCGTCCCCTCTTTTCGATTGTCTAGCCTTAATTTAAACCTTCGTCATTTTCAATTTGGTGCTAGATTCGAGTTTAACTGGCTTCATCCAAAAAAAAAAAAAAAAAAAAGAAGCTGAATTACTCTTTGCTACCAGAACTATAAAATTCTCAAGACAGTTTGTGTATACAAGGTGCCTTCAATGAGGTTTCAGACTTTTTTCTCGTCACTTTTTTTTTTTTTTTCACATTTTTTTTTTCTCCTTTGCGGTACAGGTTCGAGCCTGCTTGCCTACTACCACTTTTTTTTTTTCTTTTTCTATTTTTTGCTCAACACACACCTCCAATCCAAACACCCGGGCAACGCCGAGCACCCAGGCTTGTTTAAAATGAAAGAAAAAAGTAACCCCACCTTTTCTAAACTACAAGAAGGCAGAATACTTACATCCCTGTTATCTAGAGACATAGTTAAATAAACATCTAAAAGAGAAAAAGGAGTTCAGAGAAATAACTCCCATTCTCCTAGCAAGAGTTTTCTTCATTAGCTTTATTAGCTTAAAAAAAAAAAAAAAATGGTTATAAAACATAGGAATATTTAAAAAAACAAATTTGAATGTAACAGATCCTAAGCAACGCTCGTTCGGTACAGCTGGTTTTTAATAAATCTTTTCTATTAAAAAAGATAAAAGCTCAGAGTAAAAAAAAAAAAAAAAAAAAAAAAAAAAAAAAAGAAAAAAAGCTCAATTACTCTTTACTACCAGAACTATAAAATTCTCAAGACAGTTTGTGTATACAAGGTGCCTTCAATGAGGTTTCGGACTTTTTTTTCGCACGGGCACTTTCATTAATAGTACACACATGAAACTCTAGTCCCCTTCAAAGTAATCTCCTCCAGCTGCAAAGCACCTGTTGTACTATTCCAACAACTTCTGGAAGGCCCCATGAATGTCCCCCTGTGTGAGCATGTCAATGACCTTCGTCAGTCTCTTTCATCTCCTGAATTGTATAATAACGACAGCTTCTAATGTTTTCCTTGAGCTTAGGGAGTAACCAAAAGTCTGGACTATAGAAAGGGTGAGGAACTGTCATGATGTCCATCTTGGTAAAATAGTCTATGACAAAGATGGAGTTATGGACTGGTGCATTAACCGATTTGAAGAGTGCTAGCCTTTTCCGACGGAATCTCTTCAAACTCCCTTAAAACCTCAACATATTATTCCTTGTTGACAGCCTGTCTAGTGGAAACCCAGTGCATGTAGTTCATTCCAGTGCTGTCAAAAAACAGGATCATTATAAGTTTTTGGGTGGATTTGCTCTGCCTGGCCTTCTTGTGTCTGGAAGAGTCAGCATGCTTTGACTAAGAATTCTGTTTCTCAGTCTCAGGGTCATAGCAGTAGATCCAGCTTTCATCGCAGGTCACTAGAGCATCAAAAACTGTGAGATTTAAATTGATCAGCTCAACCATCTCCTTGCTGTCACGACAACGTCTTTTTTTTCTGATCTTCTCCGAGCACCCTTGGGACAAACTTCATGCAAATCTTCCACATCTTCAGTTCCTTGTGAATACGTGTGTACAGTTCCCACACTGACATCAAACTGTGCACTTTTTGTCTCTAAAGAGACACGACGATCCTTATCCATGAAATTCTTTATTTGGCCAATCAACTCTGGTCTTCTGACTTCCTTACTCCACTTCCCAAACCTCTCACCACTCCTCACAGACTCCTTGCCTTCCTTGAATCTCTTATGCCACTCAAAAACTGATGCTCAGTTCATGCAAGATCGTCCAAAAGCAGTCTGAAGCTTTCCATACGTTTCTGTGGTATTTTTTCCAACTTTAAAACAAAATTTTATTGCATATCATTCTCCTAAAGTGTCCTCACGTCCAGATTGCATTTTTGAAATTTATTGGCTGTGATAATCAGGTTTTAATAAGGTGTATTCCAATTCCTGCTGTAGCTGTTCATTTGAACCTGAAATCATAAAAATTGGTCAGTCACCTCATAAGATGCATAGCAATAACATACCAAATTTTCAAATGTCTACAACAATTTTGAATGCCTGTACAAAACAAAGTCTGGAAACTTATTTGAGGCACCACATATATGCTGCAAAAAGCAAACATCAGATAGCATATTATCAGTTCGTTTGTTAACAAGTATTTTCTAGAGATATCTAATGCTTTTCCAAAGTAAAAAATATCTTGGGGGGAAATCCGAGGAGGGATGAAGATAACACTTTAGAGAAAACACAAAATCAGATTCCAATCAAAAGCTTATCTTGAAATGTCAGGACCGTGCATGACAATGTTGCAAAGAAAAACTGAACGTCCCAAGAGGACAACTCTGCTTATTGCAGAAGCATAATGTTGATTTAGCTGTCTTGTAGGAAATATATTCATCCGATAAGGCTGACTTCGTAGAAAATACATCTAGATCTGCTTTCTTTTAGAAAGGAAAATTGGCGGGAGGGAAGCAGGAAGCAAAGGTTTGATGATGACAGCAAGAATAAATGAATTACCTTAGGGTATCGCCAATAGAATCATTACCTTTACGTTCTATCTTAGACAAAGGTTAATTTATTTCTTTTATTCGTCTGCATGAACCTTTACTCTACCAAATTGAGGAAATAACAAAGCAATTATGTTCTGATTTTAAGTGATGCAAAGAGATGTATTTCTCTTGGAGAGGCTTTTTTTTTTATTATTGGGTCAACACTTACCACAGTAGTTCCCAAACCCGTGAGTCATACCCTAAGGGGTTTCCAGATTTGGCCCACCAAAGTATTTAATCCGGCCCGTGGAGCTCTTATTAAACACGTAAAAATATCCAGGAAAAATTATAAAAACGAACTGTGTAAAAATAATATAATGGTTTTCCTTTTCATTAAGAAAATGTTAAAAAGAATAAGGGGTTCGAGCACCAGTTTCATTAAAAAGTAAAACTAATAAAGAAAACAATATAAAACACGTTCAGGTCATTTTTTTTCTTTTCTTTTTTTTTTTTTTTTGTCCACGTAGCTTTAAGAAGTCAGTAATATGACCCCTGTTCCAACAACTTTAGAGATCTCTGGGATATTTAATTTAATCTTGAATTAAAGGAATCTATAGTTACTTCACAAATAAACAATGCATAATCTAATAATTGTAATATATAGCGGTTTGTCGTACAAAAATAAAGAAATAATTATATATATATATATATATATATATATATATATATATATATATATATAGAGAGAGAGAGAGAGAGAGAGAGAGATTTTAAGATTGAAGGCACTTACTGATTACATGTTCTAAAATGGATCGCCATATTTGATAGTTTGGGAACCACAAAGGATAAGGGTTAATAAGATAGAATGATTATCAGCTAAAAGATGAGGAACACTATTGGAGTATGAACATTGATCAATACTATAAACTGTGTTTTATTACTTAGTTGGTAGTTTATGACCAAGTTGTAATCCACAGGGAAGCAGTCCTAAGTGGGAAGTGCTTGCAAAGAAGCTCTGTTTATGGAAATTTTACCTGATGCAAGACACATGGAAGGAAAAAAAAAGTTTCCTTGTTGTTGTTGTTGTGGTAGGAAGAAGAGTTCTTGATAGGAAAAATTAACCGGTCCTTGGGCTACACGGTGTCAGTTATACTAATGCTAATAACATCATGCATTTTTCACTATTTTACTATTCTCTCAATACATTGTATTCTGAAGGCACGAGAGCATGCTACCCTGTGCATTAAATAGCGAAAGTATATATATGATGATGATTGCAACGTCTTGTCAGACGAGTGCCACTCTCTCAGACACTTGGAGTCCATGAGCCCAAAAATTACTTCCATCACCACAGGACCATTTTAATAGACAAATGCCTGAGGGAGTATCTATCTATACACAGATGATGTTACAGAGTCTTAGCTTTGTACGACAGCTAAGTCTCTCTCTCGGTTCAAAATGTTGAGATCCAGCAACAAGCAAGAGCAAGATAGCCAGCAACAAGTTAAACTGCAGATCAGCTTAATGCGGGTACTGGTCTCCCGCTATATGGTTTTTAAATCAGAGATTTGCTTCTCCTAGAAAGGTTGCCTTCGCCATGGCTTACAGGAGCCCTCTCCACCCCAGCACACACATACATACAAACACACACGGTGCTAGTTGGCCGTTGACTCCGAAAAAGGGTTCATTTGCCCCTTGGAAGGTCTTGTTTTTAATCCTTCAGGGAGACTAGCCGCCCTCCTCACCAAACAAGTCTGGTGGAGGAACCAGTTTAGTTGCCGGTGACCCGACCATGAGGCAGGTAGTACTGGGTTACATGGTACCAGTAGCATATGACATGATCTTATTATAAATATATATATATATATATATATATATATATATATATATATATATCTTCTATAATATAAAGCTGAACGTCTGTGTGTGTCTGGTCACGAATAGGCTCCTATATGGTTGACTATTATAGAAAACTGATCACATATAATGATAGAAGATGTATCGAGACACAGGAATGGGTATGTTTGATCTGGCATAATGATGATTCATTAAAATTGTGGGGTATGCGTACACACCTGGTTCACAAAGTATGGAAATAAAAAATTTAAAAATGAAAAAAAAAAAAACGTTTACAAGTGTTTTTGATATAGATGTACATAAGAATACTTTGATAAGTATGTTTTAACTTAAAAAGGGATGGTATAATAAAATTGTGGGGTCTGCGTTCGCGCCTGGCCTCCATAAAATGGAAATAGGCACAAACTTTAATAAAGACTTTTCATATCTATCTGCGTAAGTATACTTTGATAATTATGTTTCAGTTTGAAAAAATATGGTATAATAAAATTATGGGGTGTTCGTTCGCACCTGACCTCCATAGAATGGAAATATGTCACAAAGTTTAACAAGGTTTTTTTAATATAGATCCACAGAATATTGTGATAAGTGTTTCAGTGTGAACAGGTATGGTATAATAAATTATGGGGTTTATCTATTTGTATTTTTACTTTCATCATATTTTGCTTTGGTTTTGATACCCCCAAATTCGAAGCTATCTCCTTACAACCCTTCCTTTTCATAACCTATCATACTTTCATAAATCAGAGTTCATTTTCTGTAGGCTGTTTTTGAACCCAGTCAACGACGGGTACTTTTGCTAGTATATATATATATATATATATATATATATATATATATATATATATATATATATATATATATATATAAGCGAGATATGTCACAGATTAAAGATCAAGTGAAATATTCTGTTAGATATTACATTGAGGTAATACTTTCAGGGTGATCCTAGCCATTATTGAAAATCCATGGATTAAGGAAATTAACATAACTGCCCTCTATATATTCCTTGTGTCAAACAATAAATTCTTAACTCGAATATATGCGTTTATATTTTTATTTTCAGAATTTAACTTTAACCACTAAACTTATATATATATAATTGTAATTTCACTATATATATTTATGTGTATGTGTGTGTGTGTGAGACACCTGGGCCAAATTTTCTTTTAATGAAAGATTTTAAAATAAATTAAAAAAAATAAATAAAGAAAACGCTTGTTGGTAAAATAAGGCAATTTTAGTGATAGATGATAAACCAATTAGTGGAAGCACTTAAACGTGGAGTGCATTATGGTAAAGTACTTCAAGACTTAAGTAGCTTACAATAAGCTCTTATATACATTCCATAGCGTATTCAAATGTTCACTTAATTGGTCAAATTAAACGGCAAGAAAAAAAAAAAACAAAAAAAAAAAAACCCACACACACAACTTGTAGTTTTCAGTTCCTGAACCCCTAGTCGTATGTAGCTGCTTCCCAGCTGACTATAACATGGTCGTTTTTAAGTCTAATGTAAATAAGTTCTTATTGAAACGTCCTCTTAAATAATTAAACCTTACACAAGTTTCACTATTACCGATCATCACAGTGTTGTCTCACCATGTACCTAATACTCATTAATCCTTATCCTAGAATGACCTTCAGGCCTTCATAAGCGGTGACCCTCAAGCAAAAAAAAAAAAAAAAAAATATTAGCCCCAGGAAGACGATTTCTTGATTTCTGAAACTTTCCACTGAAGAAAAAAAAAAAAAAATGTTAGCCCCAGAAAAGGGACTCTCTTCATTTCTTAGACTTTACACTGAAGTTAAAAACAAAAAAAAAACAGCAATACAACTTTCCTTTATATAATAGACTAGCCTGGTTACCCAGCGTTGCCCGGGTGTTTGGAGGTGTGTATTGCGGAAAAAAAAAAAAAAAGTGGTAGTAGGCAGGCAGGCTCGAATCCGTACCACGAAGGAGAAAAAGAATGTAAAAATAAACAAAACGTGACGGTTTTGCTGTTGCATCCATTGCCAAACCAGAAGTGGCGAAGGTTTAAATTAAGACTAGTCGGCTGAAAAGAGGGGATAAAAAAAAGCGACCCCTCCTTGTAGAAAAGTGCCCAGTTTAGGATAAAGGAATTAATGTTTTTAGCCAATTTTTCGATATTTGTCGTCCAAAGGGTTGAGCTTCTAAAGGATACTGATCTCGTGAAAATTTGTCACCTCTGTCGAAAGTTTTAGGCAGAATACAAACATACATACATACATTTAAACAGATGCGTAAGATTTATATAATAGACTAGCCTGGGTGCCTGGCTTGCCTGAGTGTATGGAGGTGTGTGTTGAGCAAAAAAAAAAAAAAAAAAAAGTGGTAGTAGGCAGACAGGCTCAAACCTGTACCTGCAAAGGAGGAAAAGAACATGAAAAAATTTTTAAAAAAAGATAGAGGTGTGATCGAACTCGAAAACATGGGGTAATTAGTCTTCCTCGCTAACCATTAGGTTAAAGAGGATAGTGAATTCAATGTTGGTAATTAACTTAAGAATCAAATGCACAGAAATGAACATTGCTTTAAAACCTGGCCTGGGGCCAGTTAAGCTTCCTGCTTTCTGTCTTGGTATTTGTTTCCACACGAAAGCAAATTAGACATAAGGTTGTTTTTAATTTGGGGGATGAGTACTCTGGCAGTATCTAAATAAATAGTAATTGTCTCAGTTGAAGGGTTTCCCTACATTGCCCAAGGATCAATTACAGAACAGATACTACCTGGCTTGAAGGCCAAGTGTTTGCGTGTTTTCACTCGATTACTTTCGTTTTATTTATACGAAAAAGACAGACAAATACTCGAAACGAGGGAATTTTTTAAAACTTGATCACAAAAAGAAAAAGACGGAGACGATGTCCATATGCAAATCTGAGATATTACGATCTAGGAAGTATGCAAAAACTCCTTGCGAAATCTAACCAACATGAGAACCCTGATGCAAAAAACCTTTTGTGGACATACACAAACACTCGCGTCCATTTTGCCCTTTATATAATAGACTAGTGGGGGTGCCCGGCATGGCCCAGGTGTTTGTCGGTGTGTGTGTGTGTGTAGGAAAAAAAAAGTGTTAGGAGGCAGGTAGGCTCGAACGTGAAGCCTTGAGGCGAAGATGGAAAAGTGAAAGAAAACGTGATATCTTACTGCGACACTAAGAGGGCAGAGAAGTGAGAATGGTTGAAATTAAACGATTAAAAAGTTAAGTGAATGAGTTCACACAGGTGCATAAATTTAATGATGTCAAACATCACGCACTTAACTTTGGCTGCAAGCCAGTTAAGCTTAAAGCTTTCTGCGTATTTGTTTGTTTCCACAAAATGTTGGGAAAAACCAGCTCCCCATAAACAGGGGAGTGTCCAAATGAATAGCAATTGTCTGATGTGACGGGTTTTTCTCCACATTGATCAAAAGCTTATTGCTTTCTGGACGTCCGTGGCAAGAGTGCCATCGACTCGTATTTTCTTCGATTACTTCCACTTTATTTATATGAAAAACACGAACAAACACGCAAGAAGACAAAATAACGGAAATTTTATAAAATAAAAATCGCTCAAATAAAAGATAGAGACAAACTCCTTTTGTAAATAAGGGATATTATAATCTTGGGAGTATAAAAAAAGTTCTAAGAAATAGTAACCCCCACCCACCAAAAAAAGCCTTTTTATCGGACAGACACACACATTTTTGCTTTATATGATAGAAGATGGCTTCACTTTCTATTTAATAACATAGAAAGGAACTTTATCTTAAGATCAACCAGATGATGATTTTTTTTACGGTTTTAGAGATCCAGTCTTCCACACTTGTTGTTAGATAACAAGTCTACTTAACATTCATTAACCCTTATTCTAGAACGACGTTCAGGGTCTTGATAACCAGTGATCCCCCACCTCACCCACCAATTAAAAAACAAAATTAATAAAAAATCAAACTTAAACTTTTATATTCAAATCTCGACTGCACAACTTTTTTTGTTTTCACAGCTGAAGAGTTCTATAAGCATTTTCAGTTTATAGATGCTGTGAATTTAATAATTCATAATTAGTAAACAATTCGACTTGAGATGAAAGTACATCCATTTTGAGCTTAAGCATTCACCATCAAGTACAAAAAAAAAAAAAATGAATAAAATGAGAAATCACTGTATGGTTCATGTTCAAGTATTCCAAACACACATTGACCTTTATTTATATGAAGGTTATCGTTTCTGGTCATTTGTTAATTCCTTTCCTATGGATGTAATACCATACACGTTTTGGAAGAATTGAGCCTTAATCAAAAGACATTCGATTCCATGAATGGCTGAAGATTTTTATGAAAATGCTTGTACGACTAAAAATATCTGGTTACCGTGCACACTTTTCATGTGTATAGGAATTGTGCAAATGGTGGCAAGAAGGGCAAATAATATAAATAGAGAGGGGAAAGATATGAGAAGTAGTGGCAGGAAGTGGGTAACATGAATAATTGAGAGGGAAAGGGTGGGGGAATAGACGAAAATGTGGAAAGAGGGAGAAAGAGAAAGAGGAAAGAAAAAGGGAAGAGAACGAGAGTGAGAAAAAAGAAAGAGTGAAGAGACAAAGAGAGGAAAAAGAAAGCTGGGAAGAGAAAGAGAGGAGGAAAGAAGAGAGAATGAGGGGAGTGAAGAGAGGAATAGGGGAGGGAAGAGAGAAATAGAGGAGGGAAGAGGGAGAGAAGGGGAAAGAGGCAGGAAGAGAAAGGCAGAGGGAAAGAGAAAGGCAGATGGGGGAATAGAAAGGCAGAGAGGGGAATAGAAAGGCAGAGAGGACGAATGGAAAGGAAAAGGAAGAGTTAAGAACAAAAATTTGCCCATAATATCTCAAGCAAGTTCCATGAATATTTGAAAGCTGCAGCAGCAGCCGTAACTTCTGACTGTTCTTGATCTATAAAACACTAACACCCATGGATGTCTATGTTTGAAAGCAGCAGTAGTCGAAAAGGTTTAGAGATTTTGAGCATGTTCGCCATCTCCTGAATTGTATAACATAATACTGAAGATATTTGATTAATAGCATTCAGTATGTCTAACCAACCGGCAAACAGTGGGAAATCGCTGGCATGACATTTACAAAACCTTTTCACAATTTCTTCAGGAATTCAACAGATTATTTCCTCTTTGACTAACAATGTTTTTCTTTCTTCCATTTTTACAATGAATGAGGGATCAATTTTACAATCCATAAACAAAACTCTTAAATTTCATAACTTGTAAAATACTCACTGACATGAAGGGTGCGATTCATACACGCCCGGATATTCACTATACAGAGGTGAATTACAGACCATAAATCGGTTGGATTTTGCTTGACGGCATATTAACCATCTTTGGGTTATTTAATGCCGAATCCAGTAATTTTTGGGGAAAAAAAAATTTTATTCTTCAATTTCTTTATATCTTCAAATATTAATCATGGCGTTTGGTTTGATGTATTTTATAGAAAAAACATTGTTTGTTTGTTTGTTTTTAGCTTTGCAGAACATGATTGAGTTTTGAAAATGAAAGAAAAAGAAAAAAAAACACTTGCATTCAATATTTGGTGCATTTGTTTTTCAGTCAGGAAATCAGTATTTTCAGACAGCCTAATCTGTTGGAATCCAATCAAAAGTCATCGTATTTGTATGTACTGAGGTAAAACTAATCTCAGCTTATGCCGACAAAAACATTTACTATTTCACCAATATTACAAAAATAAAAAACGCAATATAAATAATTGTAGTGTAAAAAAAAAGTTTTCCAAATTATTAAAATATCGTATATAAAAAACCTACATTAAGCAAGGAATATATAATGCAATCGTCATAAAGAATAAGAGTTACCTCCCCCCTTATATCAGCTAAAACAAAATCTAATTTTGAAAGGGAAGTCACGTTTTAAAAAATATATGCAATATAAAAGATAACAAACAAATATACACAAAAAAAAAAAAAAAAAAAAAAAACAAGCACAATCTATACTCCCATAAATTCGTTTTTCATTTGTGTGTGTTGATATTCATATTAAAAACCCTCTTTTCTATTTATTTAAAAAGAAAATACAATTTTCTTATATATGGGTCGATGAATTGCATTCACCTGCAAGAGATCTAGCTAATTTGTATAATCTTTTAAACATTTATTTTAATTGATTCCCTCTTAGTTTTTTCGGTTTTCTTATGGGATGATCATCTTTACTTAACTATTATGTGTAATTATATTCATGCAGATATTCTACTTGATTTTACTTGCATAATATTTGCGTAAAAAGCTTACAGTGAACATAAAATTGTTTCCATATATTTATGTATACGTATATATTTTTCTTTTATCTATTAGTCTATCTATCTATATATCTATAAAAGTAAAAGAATATGTGTGTGTGTGTCTGTCTGTGCACATTTCCCTACGCAATAACTCTGTCAATTTAAAGTATCCAGACTCGAAATTTGATATACAGGGTACTGAGATTTGGGAAAATCTTTGTTATCGGTTTTCAGCCGGAAATTTGGTTGTTAAGAGGTCAACGTTCAACGATTTGACCTTTGAGAACTCTACCAAACTCATCCGACAATTTTCGGTCTAAACACTTGAAATTTTAGATATAGGTTCCTTGGACATGGATCTAACTTAATAACTTGATTTGAGCCCAAAACAGTAAATGTTAAGGGGTCATAATAGGGGCCAAAGTTATAAAAATTGACCCTTTTTTTGTTTTTGTTTTTTTTGCTCAGCATACACCTCCAAACACCCGGGCAACACCGGGCAACAATGCTAGTAATTAATAATAATTAAAATAAAAATAATATAATAAACAAAGCAAAAATATATATTGTTGCAACACGGATCAAGCTGGTAAGGTTGAACTAGCTTCCTTTTTATCCTGCATCAGGGGTTCAGGGGATCTATGCAAAGCGGTAGTAGTTTTTCAAGATGGCCTTCCAGAGTGCCCTTGATTAGTCCTGATACACCCAGCACTATATGCTGCGTCTTAAAGCACTCTTGTGCAGCTACAGTCCGTAATTCTATAGTCTCTGTATAGTGAATAACCAGACATGTATGAATCACACCCTTCATGAAGTATCCCTATTAACGTACTTGGTCACAGACAGAACATGGTGAATCTAGAAGAGTCAAATGGATAGCTGTAGTTCCTGTGGCGATTAGCGTTAAACAGATGCCTCGGCAAAGAGAACCTGGCAGAAAATTTCAAAAAGGCATCTGCACCGGAACCAGCAGTTACTCGTGATCTTTCTGCACCTGCATCTTTTGATAATCTGCAGGGTAAAACTGAAGAAATCTTCAATCAAATAAATTCTCACGACACTCCTTTCTCTTGAGAGATGCAACTTAACAAAAAATATATATCAGCAAAAGAGATTGTTTTTGGATTACTAGCTACAAAACTCGGACAAAATGCAAAATAGCAATTATATATATATATATATATATATATATATATATATATATATATATATATATTGGCAACAAGTCGTTATCAAGGCACGTTTGATTAAATACGACAGAGTTTTCTTTCTTCTTTATTCTTCTGTTGATTTTCTCGATCTGCCGAGCATTTTTTCTCGTTTCAGTTGGTAAGTTGTGTATTAGGTTGCTGAATGATTTTTGTTGTTGTTAAAGAGGCTTTTTTTTCTGTTGCCTTTTTATATATAATTATTTTTATTTTAGTTTTTATTTATTGGTTGAATTTTATTGAGTTATTTTTATTTAAGTCATCCGTTAGAGATGGAAGAATAAAGAAAGGTGTGGTGATTTATTTTAACTAATATATATATATATATATATATATATATATATATATATAGTCATCCACATACAGTACTGTTTCGCTGTTTCACAGCTCATCAGTGCGGCTAGACAGGCAACTACCTCAAGCCAGGATTGAAACCCGACCGTTTATACGGCAGTCAAGGCTTCTAACCATTACGCTATTACTGTAATAGTTATCAAATACCTACAGAAATTAGTGTTTCATCCTTTCGAGAATCATCAGTGCAGGGTGTCACGATTAACACCAATCGATAGATTCGAACCCAGCGACAGAAGCCATTCCTGGCTTCATCATCAAGAACTCAATCCATTCAGTTACCGTTAACTGCGAGAAATGCTGTTGAATTTTAAACATTTTTATTTTTTTTATTTATTTATTTTTAAAAATGTTTTTTTTTAACGTCTGTCAGAGTGATCTAATCATTATATGATGATCTGTGTGTGTGTGTATATATATATATATATATATATATATATATATATATATATCTTGACTTATAAACAACTTAAATCAAAATAACTAAATAAAATTCAACCAATAAATAAAAACCAAAACGAAATTAATTACATATATAAAGGCAACAGAAAAAAAAGCCTCTTTAACAACAAAATTACTCTTGACGACAATCAATGCTCGAAAGCGCTCGAGGAAAATGGCTAACAACAGACTACTCAGCAACTTAATACACAACTTACCAACTGAACCGAGAAAAAAGCTCAGCAGATTGAGAAAATTAACAAAAAAAGAAAGAAAGAAAACTCTGCCGTATTTAATCAAAGGTGTCTTGATTATATATATATATATATATATATATATATATATATATATATATATATATATATATATGTAGTAATTTATAAAATATATATGGCGATTAAGCTACATTGAATATTCGGCGTTTCATCCACTCTAGGATTCCTCAGGCTCATATATATATATATATATATATATATATATGGATGGATAGACATGAAAGAATGTTCGTTTTGAATTATAGGGTAATAGTGTCAGTAGTCCAAATGCTCTACTTTGATTCCTGAAATTAAAAATGTTTGACATGAAAAATATTCTTCTCTGATGGGGAGGGGGAGGGCTTGCTTTGCCCGGTCATAAAATACACTTAAGTATATTTTAATTCATGCAGATTTCGTATTTATTATTATTTTCTATTAAATATTATATATATATATAATACTGATTTCAAAAGTTAAAAACTTGCTTAGGTACCATTAGCTAGAATCGAAACCAAAACACATATTTAGTATATTCTGAATTCTCCACATAAAAAATAGTAAAAAAAAAAAAAAGAAAAAAAAGAAAGAAAAAAGATGTTGTAACCTGATAAGTTCTGAATTCTCCACATAAAAAAATTGTTAAAAAAAAAAAAAGAAAGATGTTGTAACCTGATAAGTTCTTCGCAGTTTGCAAAGCTTCAAACTCTGTTGTGTTGCTGCAGTGTTGCATCTTTCTACTTGTGTTAATTGTATTCCTTCATCGAAAACATCTCACCCCCGCCCCGAACAACCTGCCTAGCAGCAAAATTCCACCCCTTCACTGTAAAGGTTTGATATTCATTTCTTGCTTACTCTTTCTCGTAACGTACCAAAATGCATAAATTTAAATATAAATGTGAACAAACACCTTACTACCGAACTCCTTACCTCGGTCTACCCTATAAATCTGGCTTTTATCAAAGTAGCTTCTTACGCTTTCAGTGGTAATATTCTATGTTTGGAGTGAATGCAAATAAATAAATAAATAAATAAAAAACAAGGAAAAAGAAATAATTCATGGACACTTATTGTATTATTCTAAGCGACATTAATGAATCATTTTTAGGAAGCAATCAATCACTCTGATGAATATGTTCTCCATTTTTTTGCTAACGTTAAGTTGTTTCTATAATTTAGCTGGATGTTTATGACAACAAAACATCCTGAATAAATATTAAAACTACATGAAACAACGGATGTTCTTTTTCTACAATCTGGGAAAAAGTGGATGTAATTTTGAAAAAATAAAATCTATCTTGTACAAGAAATCATAGAATAATAATAGAGAAAATAATTCTTAAAAAGAAAGTCGCCATATTGTTTTTATTAGGATTTCCACGGATCTTTGGAGATAATGACCAAAGACTGGCAAAACAATGAACACAGAATAAAACAGTGTAAAAAGATAGACAAAAAACATTTTGTTACTCAGACATACGTGACCTAATCATCACTTATGGCGCCATTCAAGGTTTTGCTCATACTTGGTGACGAAATTTGCTAATTTTAAAAAGTCATGATATATTTTTTCACACTAGTGTTATGGAGCAAAATTTTGTGGAGGATTCAGATTTACACATTTCAATACAAAATTAACTCCTAAAAATCGAATATTTTAAGTATTTCGAAGGTACGCTTGTAAATGGCCACAATTTTTAACAAAGCCTGATGATGTTGAAAGGTCATGATATACCCTTCATTATACACGTTTCTGGACAAAAATTTTGCAGAGAATTCAAATTCTGTATTTCAATATAAAATTAACTCCTACAAAAAAAAAAAAAAAAAAAAAAAGCCAAAATTTGTGACAAAATTTAACGATTTTAAAAGGTCATGATATACCCTTCATTATACAGATTTCTGAACCAAAACTTAATGGAGAATTCAAATTTCAACATTAAAATGCAGCCGAAGGTCTTGAAAGTCGAAAGGAGTACTGTAAATGTATAAACTACGTCCTGTGTATAGCATGAAATTGTATCAAATGCTTACTCCTCATTTTGGGAGCTTTGGCGAATTTTACTTACCTCCTCTTGAGGGCATAGTTAGATGCAACATAATTACATTGACACACTAATTCTTGTTAGATCACTGAAATTCAATGTTGAGCTTAGTTGTACTTGTATTTGTGATGACATTCACCTGAGGTGGGTTGAGCTGCTCCAGGTGAATTCACACCATCACAAATCAAGACAGTCTATTCATGTCTTTCGGCTGCTGACTCCTCAGCATTCTTCAGCCATTTGTAATTCCACCATCACATACCGAAAATGCAAGGACTGATCATAGATCCCAAATCAGCTTTGACCATTGTGAGCCATGTCATCAGTTGACCACCACACTTCTTGCACTATCCTGGTGACAATGTTGTTGCTATTGCTTTGTGAATTAGTGGCCGATGAAGGGTGTGCCCAAACTATCAGAGCCTCCTGATACGAAGTACTTCCTCAAGTCTAGGAAGTTTACATCGTATGGATTTTGGCGTTTGGAACATGGTCAGAGATATGAATCCCGAGAATGAATTAAAGACACTAGCATTCAAAGACATCCAGCCTTTGAATGTCAGCTACTCACAGAGGCCAGGTTCCACACCTGTACAGAAGGAAGTACCAGGATAGATGACAGATCAATAAAGAACAAGATCATCTGTGTTGATTGTAAATAACAATTACTGGGTGCATTTTATTCAATCAAGAAGTCTTCATTTCTTTCAGTTCACAGCAACAAGAAATAATTCAACCATCTGGATTAATAGCTATTAGAGAATCAGGAAATACGGTCGTTATTAATGTCAAAGGAATGACCTTAAATGAAAAGGAACTTATCAAAGAAACTAAGCCTCAGATTTCACAGATGAATATGCAACATATTGTAATTTATGAACTTACACTTTACAAGTTGGAATTGAGCCATAACACTATGGAAGAAACCCAAGTACATTTACTTGATCACAGTAGAGTAAGCAGCTGGTTCAAGAACTATTATCTTGGTTTCAAGAAGTTTGATGATCAAGTAAGTCCCAAACTGCGGATTTCAAGCTGCCTGCAGAAGTCCTTTTCAAAAATCCAATGTTGGCAGTGTAATTATAAAGATGATCTGAAAAGGTGATTCAACATAAGTCTAGATTCTCATCACCAATATTGTGGCATTAAAGGTCGAAAAGAAATAACATAAACAGAAGATAATTACTGAAGAAATTCTGTTACCAGAAAGTACAGAAGAAATGGGTTGACTGAGACTGCCTTTGCACTTCTGCTGATTGTTTATAGTCAGGAAGAGTCCATAGAGTGATAAAATATGGGAAATCACCATAACAATATTCTTGTTTAGGAATTAATGGTTTACAAGTTAGGATTAAAACTTTCAACAGAGGCGATGGATTTTCATGAGATCGGTATCATTTTGAAGCTGGACCCTTCGGACGGCAAATATCGAAACATTGGCCAAAAATATTAATTCTTGCATCCTCAATTGAGCACTTTTTTACAAAGATGGTCGCTTTTTTTCGCTGACATTTTTTGCAAGTCATTCAACCCTCAACGTCGCATAAAAGGCGTTATTTTGACCGTCTGTAACGTCACAACAACGGTAGGCACATCAGTAAGATAGTTTTTTTTTTTTTTTACCTCTTTTTCCTCTGGTGTGTTACAGGTTCAAGACTGCTTAATACTCCTATTTTTTTTTTGTTCAACCAACACCCTAACATACACCTCCACTTTCTTTTCCGCCTTCATATTACGGGTTTTAACCTGCTTGCCTGCCTACTACAACATGTTTTTTTATGCTCAACACATACCTCCAAATACCCGGCAACACCGGGCACCCAGGCTAGTAACCCCATAGAAGAAACCAAAATACATTTTACAAACGATTGAAAGTACAGTTGAAGTGGTTCAAATGTCTTTTTTTCTTTTCATTCTTTTTTTAAATTCCTACGATCAAGTAGGTTTCAAGTTGTTGATTCTAAGGCTCTGCAATAAGCCAAAGCTGGTGAGTAGAACTCAGAGTGCATCAAGCGAGCTCGATATCTCACAGCTTAATATCAAATCTTAATTTCAAAAATAAATATCAATTTTAAAGCTCAATGTCTCACATCCCAATATAGTTGGCCCTTTTACCAAAGCATCTGCTGCTAAATATCAGAAAATAGTTGACTCGGTCCTAAATATAAATTTATAGAGATTAAGACAACTTCAAGTCCTGTTGAAAAAAATTTTCTTAACAACCTCTCGAAATATATTTATGAATTTCAACATAATTTTCAAACAAAATAAATGTCTGTTTATTTTGTAATAATGCGTTGTTTTTGGTTTCAAACATAATACATATTTTATATATATATATATATATATATATATATATATATATATACACACATACATATATATATATATAAAAGTTTTCTTAACAACCTTTTCTATATATATGTATATATATATGTATGTTGCATTGTTATCCTGGTCACGGCACCAAATTGAGGGTTTGTTCTGTTGTTATCTCTAATAAAGGAGATCGTGTGTGATCGTCTAGTCAGAGTTAATGTCGTGTGATCGTGTAGCTGTTCTTTCTATAAAATGATATGTTCATATGCCGTTGTGTGTGTGTGGTACATGTATTTTTCATCATACCTTCTGCGTCTTGGATGTTGGTCCATCTGGAACATCTCGTGTCTTGGAGGGGAGACGGTACCTGTTTTAGACGAAGGTTCATTCACTCCAACACAATGAATTTGTTTTATAGTTTTTATTTCACTTTCCAGATTCTTGCAGAAGATGGAAAGTGAATCTCTGGCTTGCGTGGTACTCTTGGTCTCGTTTCTACACACGTCAGTGTCCACCTCCCCCCAGTGAAGGGGAGGAGATAACTGTGAAGCCGTCCGTCGCGTTCTACACCCAAACCAAATCTCCACAATTCAGCTAACCTGATCATGTGAGTCACACGCAATCCGAATAGTTGATCTTGACTTCCGGTCAATGTGTCTCAATATAATTTACACACCTCCCTCCCTCTCTCTTGATCCATTCTCTAATATATATATATAACCATTTGATGTTTGGTTTTGTTCATTGTCATCTTGTAATATTTATTTTCAGTGGCAATTTGTGACTACCAAAAAAAAAAAATGCTTTTAATCCAACCTGTTTATAATTGTTTATAAAAACACTTCCAACAGTAGATGCATGTATGTGTGAAAATATTTAACTGATAAACTCTTAAACTACTAGTCAAATAACACTGAAATTAACAGAAAATAGTAATCATACACCAACGATGGTTTATAACAAGTAAAATCTTTGTTTGGATGGATGAATAATGCGTACAGAAATATGTAGGCAAGTTGAAATGTAAAATGTTCATTTCAACTTTCCAACATATTTTTATAACTTCTGTACATAGTCATAGCTTGAAGTGGTTTTATTTTAAATCTTTATTATATATGTGGCGATAGCTCAAAAGGGTAGGAACATGGATGGAGCAGTAAATATTTGGGGTTCGATTCTAGCTGATGACATCCAAGTAATTTGTTTTTTAAACGTTTGAAATCAGTACTATATATAATAGGTACAATATGATATTTAATAGAGAATTGGCTCTGTGATAAAAATTACGAAATCTGCATGAATTAAAATATATTTAAGCATATTTTACGACTAGGCAAACCCCTACCTTCACTAGTATTATAATAAATACACAAAATTAAAAACAAAGAAAAGAAAAATGCTGAACCTTCTACAAAAGAACTTTAAAACAAGAAACGGCTGGATGAATTTTGAAGGATTTTCTGGATCTAAGCATGGATAGGTGAGCTTATGCTGATGACGTCACAGGATAAAAACTTTCTTTTTTTTTTTTTTTTTTACAAAGGGGTTACTATATATCAACGCCACAAAGGTCACTCGAGAATAATGGTTAATGTGTGTATTGTAGTTATTGAAACGTTTGTTATGGAAATTGGGCATAATCATATTATTTACGAGGACGGTTCAATAAGAACTTGTTTACGTTGGACTTGAAGACAACAATATTGTAACCAGCTGGAAAGCTCGGTTATTAAAAACTTATGCTGATGACGTCACAGGATAAAAACATCTGAGAAAACAAAAGTATTATAACAAATATGCAAAAGTGAAAACAAAGGAAAGAAAAACGCTAAACCTTCTACAAAAGAACTTTAAATTAAGAAATGGTTGGATGAATTTTAAATGATCTTCTGGGTGTTAGCATGGACGGATAATAAGCTCACTTATCAAAAACTTATGCTGATGACGTCACAGGATGAAAACATCTGTAAGTAAACAAGTGTTCCTGTCACCAGATGTACACATGAATCGAGATAAAGTAATGTTTACGCCAGGAATCCTATCTCATTAGTTGGGTGTGTCGCACGTGTGGGATGAAAAGAAAAGAGCATTTGGGGGTTGAAAAGCACAACTTAATGCAAATAAATAAGGCAAAGCTTGGATATCAAAATTTTTAACAGTTGTCGCATAAAGAGAGTCAATCCTCGCTCGATAGACTAATATGCAAGAGAAATGTTCCGATAAATTCAAAATGATACATTAACGGATCACTTACAAGATATTTTCACTTTAAGTAGACAAGCCTTGATATATTCGCCGCCGCCCGCTAAGTAAAAGTCGTAATGCTCACATGTATTCACGTAAGCATGCAAGTCAAAAGACAAATGGATCAAGGTATGCAGAAAAAAGAAATACAAACATACATTCTGATATATTTGTATGTATTGCTTCTTTTTGTATCAAGCTTTTATATACAAGTGTGTGTGTGTATATATATATATATATATATATATATATATATATATATAAAAGACTAGACAAGAGACCCAACGTTGTCCGGGATAGAAGGAGGATCAAACAAGTGAAGCATGCATGGTCCCCCGTGAGTGCACAGTCAACGAGGCATAAAAAAATGACTAAGTTCAGCATTCGCCCACCACCCACCACTCCATTTAGCCTCAAGGTCCCCAGGGGACATCAAATCCTGGTGAAAATGAACAAACAGTGCAGTTTTAGGCCTTAACATATGTAAATTTGAGATTTGAGTTATGCACAAAAAAAAAAAAAATAAATGACTAAGTCCATCGCTTGTCACCCCCCCCTCATTTAGCCCCAAAAGTCCCCAAGGCCTTGACATATTTAAATTTGAGTTCAGCACCATGCAAAACTGCTAAATAGACATACACAGAAAATTTTGGACAAATATGGTAAAATAGTCCCAAAAATGGAGTCTTTTTATTAGTCCTAAAAGAGCCCCTGGGGCACACACAAGAGTTATCACGAAGTATAGACAAACAAAATTATATAGAAATCAGTTAGTTACTACTTTTCAGAAAGTTTTATAAAAATCCAAGGCATCAATTTTTTTTTTTAATACGCACAAAATTATCAATTTTAGCCATTTTAATCTGAAAGGCACCTCTAGGGGGAGAGGGGGGGGGGCAACCAAAGTTTTCCTGGAAAATCCGTTGTTACTTTTTTACTCATATCATGTTTAATGTTTGTGCAAAATTTCAAAAAATTCCAAAGCGTAGTTATTGAGAAAAGTGTGGACAGACGAACGGAAAAGGGTTAATTTACAGGTCCACCCTCCTTTTGTCTGGGGACTAATAATGTTTCACCCTCCCATAATATTTTCATCAAAAATCGGTGAAATAGCCCATTTTTTAATCAAATTGATTGATTGTTGGCTCTAGCTATAGACTACCCCACCTGGCAGTATACTGGGAGGAAGCTTGACATGCCTCACTGCAGTGCCTTAGTCTACAATACATTGTAGTCTGCATTACGCTGGAGAGAATCTACTTCTGATTTCATAAAATTATCTGTAAATAATGGCTTGAATAAAAATTTAAAATGCAAAAGTTAAGTATCATAATTCAATTGCACTTGTTTTATAAAAGAATTCACAGTGATTTTATAAGCTAGGCCTTTCCACTTCTGGAGTGATAAAATTTCTAAAATGCACTTATGATGTTAGGTTGTATAAAAGTGTTAACTTCAGTCAAAATCGGACTTCCTTCTTTAATCGGATTTTTTGGCTTATCGATACTTATCAGATGCATTCCACTACAAAACCTAACTAAGAACATTCCCAGACACTTCGTGTGAAATTAAAAAAGAATCGGCCCTGCCGTTTCCAAGTTCATAGAGAATGAAGTCACACGCACAAAGTTCCTTTTATATAATACTAGCAAAAGTACCCATCGTTGACTGGGTTCAAAAACAGCCTACAGAAAATGGACTCTGATTTATGAAAGTATGATAGGTTATGAAAACGAAGGGTTGTAAAGATATATCTTCGAATTTGGGGGTATCAAAACCAAAGCAAAATATGATGAAAGTAAAAATAAAATAGATAAACCCCAGAATTTATTATACCATACCTGTTCACACTGAAACACTTATAATATTCTGTAGATCTATATAAAAAAAACCTTATTAAACTTTGTGACATATTTCCATTCTATGGAGGTCAGGCGCGAACGAACACCCCATAATTTTATTATACCATATTTCTTCAAACTGAAACATAATTATCAATGTATACTTACGCAGATAGATATGAAAAGTCTTTATAAAAGTTTGTGCCTATTTCCATTCTATGGAGGCCAGGCGCGAGCGCAGACCCCACAATTTTATTATACCATCCCTATTTAAGTTAAAAAATACTTATCAAAGTATTCTTATATACATCTATATCAAAAACACTTGTAAACGTTTTTTTTTTTTTAATTTTATTTCCATACTTTGGGAACCAGGCGCGTACGCAGACCCTACAATTTTAATGAACCACTGTTCTGCCAGATCAAACATACTCATTCCTGTGTCTCGATACATCTATCATTATATGTAATCAGTTTTTTTTAAATAGTCAATCATATAGGAGCCTGTTCGTGACCAGACACACACACATTCAGCTTTATATGCATACATCTATAACATATAAGATGCTTTATACATCTGTTTATAAAAGATACTAAATTTAATATGCGAAGACAATATATATATACAGACAAAATGTGTTTGCATATATATATTAGTGTTGAGACGATTAATGCTAATGAGAATCGAGAATTGTAAAAATCAAAAATTTGGAGAAATATCAGAATCAATATTACAAAATTTGTGCCTATTTTCCGATGCCAAAAATGATTATTTTAATTATTCATTTTTATTCATTATTTTGTTTGTTTTTGTTTAAAATTTTATTTTCTATTGCTAAACTACCGATAAAAGTAAACTCTA
>NC_136501.1:16694014-16724014 GCF_053919585.1 Euprymna scolopes
TAAAATTAAAGACATTATTATTATTAATCAAATTTCTGAGTCGTTAAATTATATAAGAAAATTGCTTAATCAAACAAAAAAGAAAGTTTTGAAGGAAATAGCATCGAAGATATTATTACAACCGGATACGATATATAGGAAGGATTATTTCATTCAATGGTATGACTATATTCTGGATATAATTGACACTAAATTATACAAGCCACCCATGGAAGGTATAAAAAAGAAACCTAAAAATGTTTGTGTAGTTTTGTACGAAAATAAAGGTTTTGATGATGTAAATTTACCTAAAATATTTAATAACCAAAAAATATACAATTACTACCTAATGAGTTACAGACAAAAGATCAAAAACCAATAGTTACATATAAACTAGGGCCAACAATACGCAATAAGGTTTTCAATTATTAAAAAACGGTAGAACATATAAATATAAATGATAATATTATAAATATTCCAGAATGTGAATGTAATTCCTCTCCTTTCTGTAATAATGAGATAAAACATGTAATTACAGGAGATTTAAAGATAGTAAATAATTCTAAATTAAGAAAACTCCTTAGTAAGGGTCCGAATTATAAAGAGCCTAAATGCCTAAATGACACTAAATGCGTTAAAGAAGTAACTAAAGCACTAGGAGGTTTTATTATGTCTATGGTAAATAAATATAAATTAGCACAGTCTACGTTTGATGCATGGAAAAATAGTATACTGGAATGCGTAAATGAAAAGGTTAAACATATAAAAAATTTAAATACCCTCGAAAAATCAATCCTCTCTTTAAAAAATTCAGAAATACTGGAGGAACTTAAAATACTTCAAGACAAGTTCGTAATAGTTCCGATTGATAAAGCGGCAAACAATATAGCTTTTATATGTAAAAAATATTATATACAACGTTTATTGATAGAAGTAGGAATTATAGTTAACGTTTCAGATACCTATAAAGTAAGTAATATTAATTTAGATAGCATTATTCTGAATAATAGCATTATTCTGAATAATAGTATTATTAGTGAAAAAGTAGGATTAAAGTTAGAAGAAAAAAACAAAAATCTTCCATGTATGTATTGGATACCTAAAATGCACAAAAATCCAGTTAGTGCTAGATTTATTGTAGGTTCTAAGATGTGCATCACTAAACCTTTAAGTAAAGCTATATCTAAAATATTTAAATTATAAATCAAATAAATAATTTTCACCTGAAAAGAAAATTCTATAGTAATATAAATCTATTTTGGGTAGTAAATAATTCTCAACCAGTGAAAGAAAAATTAGATAAAATAAATTCCAGAATAAAAGCAAAATCTATAGCTACTTATGATTTTAGTACGCTATATACTAAAATTCGGCATGAAAAACTTATAAAAGAATTAAATGATACTGTAGATTTAGCTTTCGATGGTGGAAAAGGTAAATATATAGACTTTTCAAACTCTAAAGCTTTCTGGTGTAAAAATAAAAATAGCAAAACGAGTGTTTCTAAAGGTATTTTAAAAATACTTATAAGTTATCTTATTAAAGAATGCTATTTTCAAATAGAAAATAAAATATTACTCCAAACGATGGGCAAATTTGTATTTACATAGACTCGAGTGTATATATATATATATATATATATATATATATATATGTCATCACAAATAAAAAATGATATATCTAAAACATATAATTTTCATGGTTGTAAGAGATTTATTGATGACCTTATATGTATAAACGATAATGATGAATTCGAAAAAAATAAGCATCTTATACATCCAAAGGAGTTAGAATTGAATTGTGAACATAGAGGACAACAGGCTACAATTCTGGATTTAGATATAAAAATGGAGGGTAGGATTTTTCTTTATAAAATATTTGATAAAAGAAACTCTTTCCCCTTTCAAATAGTGCGTATGCCGCATAAAGATAGTACCAGTCCTGTTTTTATGTTTTATGGAACCATTATGCCAGAGTTTTTGAGAATAGCTTGTGTTACTTTCAAATTAACAGATTTTATACCACCAGTTTCTCGCTTAGTAATAAGGATGATAATACAAGGTGGGGATAAAAATAAAATATTTAAACAGTTAAATAAAGCATTTGTTCATTATCCTGATGCTTTTGAATCGTTTAAGATTAACCAGACTATATTAATAAAGGAAATCCAAAACTATATTAAAAAAAATGTATATATGTATAAATATTTTTAACCTTTATATATTTAATTTTAAATAAATAAGAATGTAAATATACAAAATACTAATCATAGTGGGGGTGATAAGGAGTTAAATGGATTAATCCTAATCTTATAAATACAAGACTGATAAATTAAAAAATATATCCATTTTTAATTTGGAAATTGATGAATCACACAGGTAAGAAATTTTATTTTTATAGCATGAAAAGGTTAGTAATTGCAATTAAGAATAGGAAATTGGATCAAATGTTTATAAAATGTCTTCTTCCTAAGATTAAGGGAGGTGGTGTTTGATCAACACTGCTGGGGAGCCATGATGTAATATGCTGTTTTGTTTTTAAATCCCCGAAACAGTGTTTCATGGTAAACAACTGATGATTCCTTAAAGAATAAATTCTTAGTACTATAATAAATTCGAGAGCGAGTTGATGCAGTGATTGCAGGTGATTAAATGACTTACTAGATGGTTTTCTAACGAATAATAAAAAATATTTTTTTTATTTTTGTTATTTTTTTGTATAGTTTTAAAGGTTAAAAACTTCAAAGACTATATATATATATATATATAAAAGGTACTTTGTGTGTACATAAAAAAAAATTGAATAAAACTTATGCATGTGAATTAAGTACACCTTCCGGTTTTAGAATGATAACTGATTACATATATATATATATATATATATATATATATATATATATATAGTGGCAATCGTATATATCAATTGTATAAGTGTATTATATTTATTGATATTTAAACAAATATTTATTGTCTTTATTTTAATTTATACCTTGAATTCTAACGATTTCTTGATTCATTCTTATAATTCCCCAAGACAATTTATATGCATAGATAATATATATATGTGTGTGTGTGTGTGTGTGTGTGTGTGTGTGTGTGTGTGTGTGTGTGTGTGTGTGTGTGTGTGTGTGTGTGTGTGTGTGCAAACAGCACAGCAGCATGCGCATGTAAATATGTATTCGAGAAAACATTAATCAAATTCCACTGATCAGCTGCAATCTATAATACAACTTGATAGGTATGGAAGATGGAGTCGAGATCAGAAAAGAGCAAACAAAACAAATTGGATATTTATTGATCAGAACAAAAGAAAAATCAAAATAAAGACAACAGTCCCACGAACTGCGTGATATCATTACAATCCGGAGACAATGACAATGTTGGCAATTTTTCAATAACATTTCTATTGACAAAGAAATCACTTTGATGTACTCAGTCTGAAGAACTGAAGAAAACTGATATCCAAATTCCAGGAAAGCAAAAAAAATTAAAAAAAAAATCAATTTAGTATGGAACAATAATTTGAAATTATTTAATGTTTACTAATGTTAACCAATTTTTTTCTTCTCTTTTGAAGAAATATGAAGTTTCAAAATATTCAATATTTTTTATATCTTTTTAAAAAATCATTTTCAAAACCCATATAAGGCACATTGCCATTTGGTACATTTAGGATCGTGTCTAGCAGGTGATTGTAGCCAATTAAGCAGCAAGATGTCTGTTCATATTACATTTAAACTTTTGCATGTTAGTACAGTCAGAGAAGCAGGAAACAGGGATGGAATTCCAACGTCCAGTAGTTTAAGGAAAGAAACTATTAGAGTAAAAGGCTTTCTGGCATCTGGAGACCTTAATAGTATAAAGGTGAGATTTTGTTGTCTATCGGGTTAGTTGAGAGTATATATGTCTCACAGGCACAAGTGCTGCGAGCTTACTAAAGGCATTCCATGTCAGTACTTGTAAAACAGGCCCAGAGATGTGGCATTGTCGCAACAGAGACTCTTTTTTGGATCCTGTCTAAGAGGGGAAAACTAGTAGCAGATGCTACAGCCCAGATGTGGCAACAATACTCCATGTATGGGCAAATTGTGGCTTTGTAAAGATATAGGATGCTATCTGGTGCGAGTAATTTTTTTTGCACGATAGAGGTATCCCACATTCTTTGCAGCAGCCTTGGCAATGTCCTCAAAGGTATTTGCTCCGATTTATGTTGCCTGTGAGTGCTAGGCCGAGGAGTTTGAAAGATGTGCTTTCAGGGCGTTATTTACCATGGCAATCAGTGGTTGAAGAAACTGTTTTGCTCAGGGAATCAATTTTATCCATCCTAATATAGGTATTCTTTCTATATTTCATCAGGAAAAAAATTGCTAATGAGCAAATGCTATCAGAAAAGAAGTAATTGGTTTTATTTCGTCTAGACTTAGCCAAATTAATTTGTCCTTTGAAACAAACAAAAGAAAAATGCATGATTTAGTCCAAAAAGAAAATGTAAAAAATAATAAATTTACCCAAAAAGTATTTCTCTACCATTTTTATTCCTTTTGAGTAACTATTTCAAATAATTGAAAACTATTTAAGAAAAAGAAAAACAAACATGTTGGTGCTCATTCTGGAATGTACTAACTGTATAAAAGAAATTGACATTTTCTTTAAAGCCTAGCTTTAGAATAGAGTCAATACCTATAAGTTGACTGCAATCTTCACTGCTATATATATATATATATATTTAATTATTATAGTAAAAAATAATTATGACAGCCCCTTTAAGAAATACGTTTCTTATAGTTGAGCACTTTCTGTTGAATAAAAGTCGGTCAATTTAGCTCTTATGCGTAGATCGTCGTATAACGACTTGATCACTGTCTGTCTGACGTAATGAACATTTAAATTTAAAATGTTTAAAATTCAACGCTATTTCACACGATTAATGGTAGCCGAATGGATACGGTCTCCGCTAATCGAGCCAGAGATGTCTCGTGTCGCGGGGTTCGAATCGTTCGACTGGTAGTAATTGTGACACCCTGCACTGAAGAATCCCGAAAGGATGAAACACTAGTGTCTGTAGGTATTTAATTATTATAGTAAAAAATAATTATATATATATATATATATATATATATTACTCTAATGAAATGTATGTTTATTATAAACATAAGCATTAGAAACATCACACTAGCAGGGATACCCAGCATTGTCTGGGGCAAAAGTGTCAACATAACTTCATCCTGCTCTCTCTTTTGCACTCCTCCTATTCCTCCCCATCCCTTCTTTCTTTTTCGGCCAACCCATTTCTCTCTCTGGACACTCACACACAAGTCAGCATAAGGAAAATAACTCAGTGAAAAAGAAAAAGTCCCCCTTCTAACGTTTTGAAGTGTTTCTATGTATTTTTAAAATGTTTGGAACTTATGACCCCCCCCCCAACCTCCCCTGGTCTCTCTTTTTGTCCCTCATCCCACCACCAAACTTAAAAAAATGCTAATGATTACATGTCTAGTTTACCGCTACATGGCCAAGAAGTGGGTGCTCATTTTACGTTAAATTTATATCTGAAAATGATCCTCACTCTAAAGTAAATTTTTATTATTTAAAAAAAGAATTCCCTCTTTTATATTATATTTAAAAGCCGTTGAAATCTATTAACTAAAAAAAAATTCCTTCTTTTATATTATATTTAAAGGCCGTTGAAATTTATTAACTAAAAAAAAATTTCATTTCTTTTTAGGAGGTAAAGTACACGAGGTTAGCTCATAAAAAAATACCAAATACTTTTTTAAAATATGTAAATTGATCAAGTAGTTTTTGTTTTATGTTTTTTTTACCATTAGAAAAACATTTGTTTTGTTTTTTTGTTTACAAACGATTCCAACTTGCAGTGAAAAGACAATCACAATAATCCTTTTCAAAATTTGGGGCGCTAAAACCGTACATGGTTTTAGGGGGGGGGGAGTCGTATAATCCACAGCATTCGTGAACAATATCTATTTAAAAAAATTCTGTTTATATGGTTTAAAATTTTTAAAAGAATCTATATATATTGTTTAAAATTTTTTAAAAAATCTATATATATTGTTTAAAATAAATAAAAAGTGTTTATTATTTAAACAAAAGTTAGGCGCTTCTGCAGAAGTGGGACGAGATTTTGTTCTCGATAAATGGAGTTTTCAGATTAAAAAAAAACAATGGCTTCAACTGATTTTTTTTCAATTCTAATAAGTTACAATGGTAGCTTCCAAATTATGAAGTCGAAATTACCTGAATATTTACTGAATTATTAAACTATATATATATATATATGATGAAAATAAAGGAAATGATATTCTGATAAGATGGAGCGATAAAAAAGGAACAAACCATATGTTTAGCGTTTCATCTTTATTTCAATCTTGAGTAAGTCTTGAAATAATGATGAAACGTTGATGGACATATAACTTGGTTTGTTCCTTTTTCCATAAAATTAATTCCCAGTTTTACACCACTTTTATGTCCCCTTAGGAAGATTAAAATCAAGATATAATGCTACTAAACCTGATGTCTAATCCTTATTTCAGTGGGGATATATATATATATATATATATATATCACACATATACACCCCACAAAAGTACTCCACAATATTTCCTTACAGTTTTTACTTCAAGATAATTAAAAACTATTTCCGATAAAAATATTCTCATTATTTTTCATAGTACGCATCAAGTGTAACAAAAAAAAAACCAAAAAAAAAAAACAAAAAAAAACAGCATTTCCGTAAAGCATATCTGAGAAAAAAAAACCGAAACAAAACACACACAAAACAAAGAATCCATAGAGAACTTCAATAAATACTAATGAATTCTTAAAGCAACTTACCTTCATTTTTTCCTTTTCATAGTCTGACACTCTTTGAATCATTGGTAAATGTTCATGGCTAGAAATGGCACCGTCGGCTTTTGTTAACCATTCTTTCACTTTCATGAGAGACATTTGGAATTCAATAAACTTTGTATCCAATTGACTATTTTCAGCCTGTGAAAAAAAAAAAAAAAAAAAGGAAAAATTGATATAAAAAGGACCACATTTCAACGCGTCGTATAATGGCCCTATCTTTAAGACTAGCATTACACATTCATCATAATCATTCCCACCCCCGACCGACCACACACCCAAAAACACCCAGGTACCCACCGATTTTTTAAATTTTAATATCGAAACAGGCTTATTTAAGCCATTTTTCACATTTTTTTTTTGTTTTTAGTTTTAACATTCATTTTTCTGTTTTCTTTTTTGTTTTTTTCGATTTTTACATCTAACATCGTTCGTTGACTTTACGTTAGTTTTTTTGTGTTTCGATGTTTTGATTACCCCCCACCCACCGCCCGGGTACCCCCCTCCCCGCTTAAGTTTTAACATTCGTTTTTCTGTGTTCTTTTTTTTACTTTGCTTATTCTTAGGTTTTCATTAACAACCACACACACCTCCAAACACTCGAGCAACGCCGGGTACCCCTCCGTTAGTCTATATATATATAAAAGGCAAAATGTGTGCGACCATTTCGTGTATGTTTCGCAAAGGCTTTTCTCGCACACGCTCCCGGGGGGGGGAGTACTATTGCTTAGAACTGTTTATGTAGGCCATAGATAATAATATCTAGGATTTGAGAACGTATGTAGTGTATAGATTTATTTACGTCGATTTTTACAAAATTATTGCTATTTTCGCGTGTTGATTGGGCTTTTTCGTATAAAAAGCGAAACTAATTCAGAGGCTAGCAGCGTTTTTGGCATCGCGCCGGGAAACGTCCAGAAGCAATCAGCTTTGATCAATGTTGTATATCAGACAAAAGCTATTCAATCTGGACAATTGGGAGCTGGTTTCCCCTTCCCCAACAGATGTTGGGGAAAAAACCAGTCAAATTTTGGTAAACAAACCCAAACGCTGCCTTGGAGCAAAAGTTAACTGCATGACTTCTATTTGACCTTCTTAATTAGGTCAAATGGGAGCAGCAAAGTTAACTTTTATTGCGGACACCTGTTTTTAATAGTTAAATAAATAAATTCAAACTTGTCTCCTTTGTATGTCACGGTGGCCCAATGGTTAATGTCTCACAGTTTTTATTTTCACACTTTAATTTCCAACTTTGCCTCAAGGGTTCGGGTTCGATCCTCATATTCACCTACCAAAACTTTTTTTTTTTTTAAATTTTAGTTTAGTTTGATTTACTCAAAACACCCGGGCATCGCCGGGTACTCCCCGCTGTATAATGGGCACAATGTAGACAGATTGGCAGTTATGGCTAGTGAAATATATAGAATTGAGAATTGGAGCTCATTTTCTTTTAGATTAGAAGTTACTAGCACAGGCAGGTTGTTTGTTTATCAAAGTGTCATAACAAAATTAAAAAGATTGGTTGAGCAGGCAGAGGAGTCGTTAACATGGCGTGATATCATCGGATTGCCACGTCACAGAACGATTTGAGGAACGCGATTTTGGAGGAAGATTCAAACAAAATCGCAGAAAATCTGATTCTGGGTGTCATAGAGAGCAGTTAAAAAAAAGTCCGTCTCTGGATCCCAGAGAAAATGGATCCAGTAGTGTTTATGAAGAGAAGAAGGAAATGTCGGCTAAGATCATTGCCAAATAGATGCCATCCTCCTTCTAAAGTAACAAGAACCGATGACGCGACTTTGGCCGCAGTAAAAATAATTGTGGTTGAATAAAAAACCAATTTTCCAGAGAAAGATTCATGTCTGTTACTATTTGTTGAGAAAGATGTTTTTTCCAGATACGATGAATGGCTGAACCCAAGCCATTTAAGGACACGGGTAAAAGGTACAAGAACAAGATAAAAAAATGTACGTTTGGTTTCGTTTTTATAAACCCCCAAAATTGTTGATGTGCCGTAATTGTGAACATTGCTACAATGCAACAGTATTATTCCCATATGATTTCTCTCCATGCAACGCATATCCTCAACCCTCACTGTCCAAATTTCACTTCCATAAATCATCAGACTTTGTATATATGCCCGGTAGACTCTTTCATTCGTCGACAGTGGTCGGCTCGTTTCAACAAGTTCACCGCGTCCTAAACGTAATGAGCCATCCCCTTAAGTAATTTAATTTACCAAATTTCCACTACTAACGAGTACTACGACATTTCCCATTGACAATACACTCATTAACCTTTATCCTCGAGTGGCCTCCAGGCCTTGATAAGTGGTGACTTCTTTTTAACAAGAATAAAACACTGGCCGACCAGGCATGGCAATCCAAGACCTCTTATGCTAAAGTGCAAGCCATTCGCGGTTTCAGGCTTTGCTAATACAATTAAAAATAATGGCACTGTAATTATCAGCTAAATATCTAAATAAATAAAACGAATATGTTTGTATTATTTGTATTAATCAGACTAATGTCCTCAGCTATTTCCCAATATCAAACACGGCAACCAACTTATACAGATGAAGATGGTCGGAGGTTACACCGACCGAAACGGTGTGCAAATAACACTCAAGATGAGAATAGTAGTCCGATTAATCTGAATAAGACAAAAAAAAAAACAAAAAAAAAAAAAGTTCCTCATTTAAAAAAATAAAAAAATAAAAATTGCAAAGTAGACATGTCTTTTTCATATTAATTTAAAAATTGAGTCAATATATTCGCTATCCTATTCCCATTAAAAATAATTTCCAGTTTAATGTTCTTTAAATCAATAAGACAAATGCCACTATTTCAAACGTATATATTCAAAAGTTGTACCGTTAAAGTCAATGGGACGACAACTTGATTTGGGAATAATTTATTATGTGCGGTAAATCCTGAACAATTGAACTTATTATGAATTATGGACATCATCATCATCATCATATTTTTTTTTTTTTTTTTTTTTTTTACTATTTAGGAATGGTACTGGCACGATACCAAAGGAAAAAAAAAACAAAAAAACAAAGATTAAAAGTTAAAAGTCATGCTATATTTATTGCTTATATCCGTCCTGGAACAGATATTCATCTGGTGCTTGCATAAAATTAATTGAAGACAAGTTGCCATTTCAACACTAGCTCGGAGGGTTTGCAAGCCATGACATCAGTTTTTTCTTTGTAGGAACACATTCATGAAGGTGTCATTATCTTCCCACATACAGCACTTGATACTCTGAAATCATGATCCATCTTGTGAAGGCCAGGCTCAATGTTGCTTAACTTTAATGATTTATGCCCCCCTCCTTGCCTGACTTTCATGAAAAACACTCGTATTACTGAAACCGCTGTCAATAATTTCCCCCACTCTTTATCTGTGCATAAACCTAAACATAGATTCCATGAACAAAGCTTCTTTCTTAGAACTTTGTCGAACTCTGTTCCGTTTTCCTCCTTCCCAACTGACTACAATATCGTTGTCTTCAAGTCCAACATGAACAAATTCTTGATGAGCCATCCCCTTAAGTAATCCAGTTTACCAAATTTCTACTGCTAACGATTATTACGATATGTTCCCCTTGACCACTGTACACTCATTAACCCTTATCCTCGAGTGGCTTACAGGCCTTGATAAGTGCAAAAAAAAAAGAAAGAAAGAAAGAAATGTTTTGAAAATATATATGCCGCTTAAGCTACAAAAAGATTTTCCACATTTCATCCTTGTGTGGATTCGTCAGGCTATTGCCTACTGACGAATCCTTACAAAGTTGTCACGTAGAAAATTTTGTGTAGCTTAATTGCTATATATATTTTCAAACCTTACTACCTATCTCTACATGCACATCGAGAACTGTCAATGTAAATACTGAAAATAAGTACATAAAATTATATATATATATATATATATATATAAACAAGCGCATTTTAAGCTAACACCAAATATTAATTCAACACCTTAAAAAAAGATGCATACAAAATAGAACAGGAAGTAAAAGTCAGTCGAACCTTGAATGAATTAGTATATATATATATATATATATATATATATATATAGATATATAGATATATATATATACACACACACACACACACACACATATATATATAGTTTGTGAAAAATTGTGTTTCCGCATATTTGATAAGCTTCCATGTTTTGAAATGGTTAAAATCTTATTTGAAACTTTTTTATTGTCTATTCAGTCAAATACGATATCAAGATGGCGGCTCCTTTCTAAGTTGGTATCGTCTTCATAATTAAACATAAGCTTCTTTCTTTATAATTTTAATTAATCTGAAATATTAAGTGCAATTTTATTGGATTATATTCCATAAAGTTATTCAGCATTCCTTATTGTTATCTACGTTAGCAAAAGGAATAAAAGATAAAAGAATTAAAACTTATACTTTGTTCAAATAGTTTATATTTCTCTTCATAAAATGATCATTATCATTTTAATTGGACTTTCTTTTCTGCGCATTTCTTATTCAAGTCATTAATTTAAAACTATTCTATTCAGTAGAGAGAACTTATAATGAAAATTTGAAGTCGTCTGTTGCAAAAAAAAAAAAATACTCAAATAAATGTTATTATGTTCCGGAAGTTTTTAGATAAAAATTGATAGTTTGCATTATTCGGGCTATTATAATCTTAGTTGTTATTTTCAGAACATTTCGGTCGATCTAATCTTTGACTTTCTCCAGGTGCACCTTCGTAAACTCAAAAATGGATCTGGAACAAGAAAATCCTATACTGCACCACCCCGTGTGGCTGGATTAATGACTTCAGTTTGAAAGTATGTATACATTTCCTGGCCTCCAACTTTATAATGCCACATAGTTTGAAATTATGTATACATTTCCTGGCCTCACACTTTATAATGCTACATCGTTTGAAATTGAGTATACATTTCCTGACCTCCAACTTTATAATGCCACATAGTTTGAAAGTATGTATACATTTCCTGACCTCCAACTTCATAATGCTACATCGTTTGAAAGTATGTATACATTTCCTGACCTCCAACTTCATAATGCTACATCGTTTGAAAGTATGTATACATTTCTTGACCTCCAACTTTATAATGCTACATAGTTTTAAATTATGTATACATTTCCTGGCCTCCAACTTTATAATGCTACATCGTTTGAAATTATGTACACATTTCTTGACCTCCAACTTTATAATGCTACATCGTTTGAAATTATGTATACATTTCCTGGCCTCCAACTTCATAATGCTACATCGTTTGAAAGTATGTATACATTTCCTGACCTCCAACTTCATAATGCTACATCGTTTGAAAGTATGTATACATTTCTTGACCTCCAACTTTATAATGCTACATAGTTTTAAATTATGTATACATTTCCTGGCCTCCAACTTTATAATGCTGTATCGTTTGAAATTATGTACACATTTCTTGACCTCCAACTTTATAATGCTACATCGTTTGAAATTATGTATACATTTCCTGGCCTCCAACTTCATAATGCTACATCGTTTGAAAGTATGTATACATTTCCTGACCTCCAACTTCATAATGCTACATAGTTTTAAATTATGTATACATTTCCTGGCCTCCAACTTTATAATGCTACATAGTTTTAAATTATGTATACATTTCCTGGCCTCCAACTTCATAATGCTACATAGTTTGAAATTATGTATACATTTCCTGACCTCCAACTTCATAATGCTACATAGTTTGAAATTATGTATACATTTCCTGGCCTCCAACTTTATAATGCTACATAGTTTTAAATTATGTATACATTTCCTGGCCTCACACTTTATAATGCTACATAGTTTGAAATTATGTATACATTTCTTGGCCTCCAACTTTATAATGCTACATCGTTTGAAAGTATGTATACATTTCCTGACCTCCAACTCAAGCAGGCAATTAACCGATTAGATTAAAAATGGGCAATTTCACCGATTTGGACGGCAGTAAAAGTATTGGAAGTGTGGAACATTTATTCAGACAAGACCATAATCTCACAATCAATCCCCACAATCGAGATCAGTAAAAATTTAGCATAATTACAGCCAGACATGTAAGAGATTAAAAGGTTTTGTGAGTTTTTATAGGTTAAAATTTTAGAAATGATTTATATGTATTTGTCTGTATTATTTTACACTCAATTATTGGTATGCATCCGTTTTCTTTGAGCTTCAATAATAACTTACTAGTGCTGTTTTATTCAGTGTGTTTTTCTTTTTTTCAACACTAGCGACCCATTGCTAGGAGCTCAAAAAAAAGCAGACGCATGCCAATAATCAAGCGCAAATTTTCCCCCGCTTACTTTTGATCTACATCTGATTATAACAGATCGGGTCTCCTACGATTAGCTAGCGAGTAAGTTAGCTAGACAAATATGCAAGTTTGCTCATTTGAGCTTGAGGTATTTGAGAATAAAACAGCTTTGAAAAATAGTAAACATTTAACAATAATGAAATTTGTAAACAATAACAATTGGGCCGAATTGAACGATAACGAGTCGATACAATAAGAAAAGTTGACCGAATTTGAAAACGCAAGAGATGACGCAATTGAGGCTTTAGGGACAAAGAAATATTTAATGACCGATAGTTACAGAGGTATTCTCTTTGGCTCTTTTAGGCTGGAGAAGCCAAAAGGGGCTACACGATTTTAGCATTTAAAACTAGCAAGGAGAACATAGCTTCGCTAGTCGAGCCAACATGCCAATATAGAACAGAAAATAAAAGATATTTAAAGTAACAGGAAGTTGTGTTAACTGCATGATGCATCGATATTGAAAAAGATTTTATTTTCAGCGTCCCCAAGACGAGTGCCACCACAGAGAAAGAGGTTGGTTGGCTGGTTGTTTTTGTTTTACGGCATATCAATCCTTTTTCAGGTTATTTAATGCCGTATCCAGTGATTTTGAAGAAAATTTTTTTAATAGAATATATTTGGGTTTTTTTTCAGTCAGTTTCTATTTAACCCATAGTTGGGACCCTAACAGGTACTACTACTCTGGGTCAGAATGGACCTAGGAGCAATGCCAATTAAAGGGTGGCTTCACACTCCCCAATGCCCGCAAGCTGGGGCCTCACCATCGGATATAGTTTAAGGTCATATACAGGACCACAGAGAAAGAGGGTTACAACAAAAAATAATGGAATGTTACTGTTATACAGAATGTTACTTTGTGTTTAGCATTTATACGTTGATACACAATATGTTACACAAACGTTATAGACACCCATGACAACAAAGCTCAATTTGATAAATACAGGAAAAGTCAGGGACAAAAAATCAATGCTAAATACAACATTTTGGATCACCCCCTCCCCCCCCAATGTTACGTTATTGTTGTGGATAATAATGAACTGTTCCACTTATTACAAAGACTGGGAGAATATATTCCTCAGCATTAGCACAGATTATGCTTGAGTCTTGCACTCATCGCAGTCGGACTGACGTATACCAACACTCTTCGTTTGTTGAGTTAACTTTTCTGTTCAATATATTTTGTTTCCACTAATTACCGAATTGTGTCTTTCTTCCGGACTTTTACAGAAACCAAATAAAATTATGAAGATTGAAACCGTAACAGAACCACAATGAAATCGCTACTATTATATAAAAGTCACTTGTGTGTGTGTGGGGGGGGGAGAAAGTTAATTCCTCATAGGTTCCGAAAAGGCTGGGTCTATCTTTTGAAAATTTCACACAAAGCTAATTTATATGTCTGGCAGTGTTCTTAGATATGTTTTGTACAGAAATTCACCCAATAAGTATCGAAAATCAAAAAAAAAAAAAAAAAAATCCGATCTTAAAAATAGGCTTTCTTCTCTTATAGATAAAAAAAAAAAAAAAAATTCACAGGGAAATATTTTACATTACACCGACCAAGGGAAACAATAAAATCTCAGCAAAACATTTCTTCTAAAAAAATACAGATTTATCTGGAGATTTAGCTAAGTGGTGGAGTATTCAACTACAGATCAAATCATCCCTTGTTCAAGCCCGGATGTACCTCACTATGTTATTTCAATTTTTTCTTATTAAGAAGTTCAATTTATAATAAAAACAAGATGCACCATTTAAAATCATTTCTTCGTTTGCATATTTTAAAAATAAACATTAATCAGAAAACTTTTCCAGGCTATTCACCGTCAAGCCCAAATATCAGCTGATGTGATATTGAAAACAAACACAGACGGAATTTGATGAACGACATTATATATATATATATATATATATATATATATATATATATATATATATTATTTTTTATTACCGTTTTTTCTGTTTGGTTACATATGTTTCAGATGTTGGCCTATGGTTACGATCTAACAGCCTCGTCAGACCTTACAGAAGAGGTTATTAGTATTAGGAAGAAGTGTTTTAGAAGAAATACGAAAAAAAAATCTGTGCCTAAATCAAAACGTTGATTCCATGAGCAAAGCTTCTTTCTTAGAACTGCACACCTGTGGAACTCTGTAAATATGGTCCAACATCTGCCTGCTTCCCATCTGACTACAACTTGGATATGTTCAAGTCCAACGTTAACAAATTCCTAATGAACCGCCCCCTTAAGTAAACACTTCATCAAATCTCCGCACTAACGTACTGTACTTGGAATAACCCTTATCCCTGAGTGGCTTCCGGGCCTTGATAAGTGATGACCACCGTGTAAAAAAAAGGGGGGTGGTCAGGTAGGAGATAATAAGGGGGGGGAGGGAGACGGGTATTGATAATATTTCAGTGTTGAGGATCAAGATACATAAGATACATAAGTTAACAACCACTTCTGTAAGGCCTGACGAGGCTGTTAGATGTAAATATGGTCCAACATCTGAAACATATGTAACCAAACAGATAAAACGGTAGTAAAAAAAATAAAACACATATTTGCTCTGCAATAGTATTGAGCACTCTCTTCAGGTTTTTACTAATTACCAGTTTTACCAAATATATATATATATATATATATATATATATATATATATATATTTGTGAATTAGTCCACCGGACAAATTATTCCTATTATAATATATAATAATCAATAAAGGATTGATTCTATAATAATACATACGCAATCTGCATAAATACAAATATCATGTTTAAGTGTATTGTACGACTGGGCAGCGCCTAGCTGCCAGCTAATGTAAAAATGAAAGAAGTTATTAATGTTAAGAGTTGGCTGCCAAAAAAGGACTTTTTTTTTATTCAATCCCTGACGATGCCAGGTTTCCCTGCTGGCCGAAATACACCGGGTGTGAGGATTTAAATGATGATAGTGTTGGCATTGATGATCATCCGAATAAACCGGAATCCAAGCATAAATACAAACTCTGAATCCTACACAATATTTCACAGAGTGTTTTATCTTGCGTCCATTTTTACAATGGAGGCGGAAGGAAATCCTGGAACTGAGAAAAGTAAAACCATTAAGAAAAATAAGCGAGCGTAACCCGATAAAAATGATGCCCACCTCCAGAGATTATGCCAAGTGCACGTCGTTCAGTCCAACGAGAGGCAGGATATCGTTTGAAAGCTTCGGGTGTTTTTAACAGAGAAAGATGTCTACAGTCTTCCAAAGCCGTAGAACAGCCAATATTATCACTCATTATCGACAAAATTGCTGTCTGTAGCCAAAAGGGAAGATTACATGATACCAAAGTTTCGCCCTCTTTTTTTGCGCTTAAAACCTTTCCATCCATCAAAACAGATTATTACGTCCATAGTTTGTATTGAATCATTTTTATTTATAGATTTTAAGTACTTTGAGGCAGAAAGTTATAGCATTTCAGGAAGCTTATAAAGACGTGGAAAATATCTATTTTAAAAACAAAAACATAGCATCCTCTGTATTAAAACTTATTGAACCTAAATTAGCTAGTATTGATTCGGGCTTTTGATATTACATACTATGACATCTAACCATTTATTAATATAATCTCTTGTTAATATCTGGCAATATCAACCTATTAGAGAATCCTGCAATATCTCTTCATTAACCTATTAAAGAATATATACTTGTTATCGAGTAAGATCTTTGACTTGTAGTTTCATCAAATACTTTATCCGATCCTGCATTTTGCTAAATCCTACCCTCTGATGAGAAGGAAAGTATTTCTTCGAAACTCCGCGAATTAAGGACTATCCACTTATTTAGTGTTTCCTTTCCAAATTAAATGTTTTTGACTCTTTTTCAAAGTGTTTTTTAACATGTTTTTTAACTACTTGCTCTTGTTTGATAAAAATTAAATATGACGTAATGGAAAAATAGGTATTTGCAGTCTCTCTTCCAATTTTCGGATTTTTACCATGTCAAATCACATTTCATTTCCTTTTGACGGATTGATTGTTGCTATTTCTTCTGATGAGTTAATGGCATAATAGATTTACTGATTGATATAATAATTAAGTGATTGATTTTGTGCTACGAAACAGATACTGTCAAGAATTGTATAAGTCAACTGAATTAAAGGAATAAATTATAAGATGGTCAACATCATGAATTTTGGAATATAGCTTTTTTGTCATTTATTCTCTATATGGCTCTGTAATTACATTGAGCTTATTAAATAAGGATTGATATACATTATAAGAAAATATATTTCTACAGATATATATATATATATATATATATATATATATATATATATATATACATACACACACACCAAGTTAAAGGAGATAAAACCCGTGAATTAAAACATGGTTATTAAGAGTGCTCAATAAAAAAGAGCAAAATAAAATATTTTTATTTATATAGACAAATATTACATAGTCGCTGCACTAAACATTTCTTTTCATCTTTTTCTTTTCGTTGTCCTTTCCTTTTCCTCTTTATCTCTTTCTACCCCTCCCATTTATCCTGTTAAGTCTTGGCATTCTCTTTCCCCCTATCATTTAATATTTTGAGTCTAAAATGTCACTTAATGTCAAGCTTTTCACTTAAATTTAGCATTTTAATATTTTATTTTTATAAATAAAAAAAAAAATATATATTATTTTAATTGGAATTTATTGAGATGAGTATCATTTATTAATTTTATTTATTGCGGACTATTATTCTCATCTTTTCTTAGTTGTTTACCGACGTTTCGGCCAACTATTCCTCTGACCTTCGTCGGGTGGTAACCGTGACAGATAGGAACTCTGAATCTCCTGACTGCATTCACTGCAATTACTGCCTTCCATAGTTGTTGTTGTCTCACCACGTTTTTGGCTAAGTAAGCCTCTGGCCGGCTTTGGGTAGGATTGAAACCGCTATCTTCAGACAATTCTCACCTGGAACCGTAGAGATTCAACGTCTCTATCAACTGCGCCACGGGCCCCGAAGGGTGATCAAGGTTGAATTTTTTTGGTCTTATAAATTCATGTTTATTTATTATCTGATTAGGAAATAATTGTAGTGAATGCAGTCAGGAGATTCAGAGTTCCTATCCGTCGCGGTTACCACGTGATGAATAATAGTTGGCCGAAACGTCGTGAAACAACTAAGAAAAGATGAGGATAATAGTCCGCAATAAATAAAATTAATTTTAAAAAAATATACATATTTCACTTCTTTCATTTGAAAACCAGATGCCTTCGGTGGCAAATAAACTTTATTGCGTTGCCTGACGAGTGACTTTTGGTTTCTTGCAAACCAACTGTCCAAAACATTAGCACGTTTAGTGTAGCAACTATGTAATATTTGTCTATATAAATAAAAATAATATATATATGAGAGATTTTTGTGATTCAAAACATTTTACAAATAAAGTCTCACTGACTGTTTACAGCTATTTCAACAGGTGTTTATTTTAAATCATACAATAATATATATATATATATATATATATATATATATATATATATATATATATATATATGTATGTATGTAAACACACGCACACAATAAAAAATTAGATTTCAGTAACCATACCTTTATTATTAAAAAAATCCCGTACCCAACAGACCATTTCATCAAGACAACCAAATCACAGAGTTATATATCTTAGATTTTCTATAAGTTAGACTCGTCAAACAGAAAGATAAAAATTGTGTCCCAAAAACACAAGAAAATAAGAAAACAAAAATAAGTTCCCAAAGTTTGCAAAAATGCGCTTAAAACGGGCTTGAGGTTACATCGTCTGAAATATTGTCAATATAACAACTGCAATTCGAATAATAGTCCAAATAATACAATTTTTATGTTTTTTTTTGTTTACACAAGAGAGTCACTACTTATGAAGACCTGAAGGCCACTCGCGGATAAAGGTTAATGAGTGTATAATGGTCAACAATGTAGTAATCGTTAGTGGTGGAAATCAAGTATAATTTGATTATTTAAGAAGATGGTTAAACAAGAATTTGTTTACATTGAACTTCAAGATAACCATATTGTAGTCATCTGGAAAAAAAAAAACAGTTAAACAGGCAAACAGTTCCAGGAAACAAGCTTTGCTCATGAAATCTGTGTTTAGAGTTAGGCATAGAGAGTTGGAGAAATTGCTGATAGTGGTTGTAGCCAGACGAGTGTTTTTGTGAAAGTTTGGTTAGCGGGGAGACCATAGATTGGAGCACTTGCCAATGAAATAACAACAGAGCAAAGACAGGCTCACAACGTCTCTTCTGCAGGGAAAGAGGTTGTAGGGAAGAGAAAATGGCACTATCTACAAGGTTTCGAAGCCGGTTTTGAACGCTGTCAAGGCAGGATAGGGTGCTCTGGGCAGCTCCTGCCCACATGTGGCAACAGTGATCCATTCTAGAAAGTACCTGTCTCTTATAGAGGTAGAGGATTGTATTTGCTGAAAATTACTGTTAATAAAAAAAAAAAAGAAGCTAAATAGACCATATAGGTCTATTTAGCTATTTTTTTTTTTTTTAATTCTATTATTTATAACAGATAAAAGAAATCAGTTTTTGTATGTTTTTATCGCTGTCAAATTTGGAAATTGAGCTGTCCATCTTGTATGTATGTAACCAAACTGTACGACGCTTTCATCCTACAAAGAGGCTGCGAGGATGATTATCTACATCAATCCTAAACTACATTAAACCTATAAAGTCACGCTGTTCTATCATCTCCATCGGACATTACAGCTCTTCATATTTGTCTTTCACTGAAAGCAATTTTTAACTTTTGTACTGCATAAAAAAAGTTACGCAAATCGACTTGCGTTATCAACTCCACACTCCTGGCGGGATCTCTATGGAAATACTGTTAGGACCGATAATAATCAAGACAAACGCAATGGTATAATCAAGATAAAAATATGCTACAGAAAGTATGGGCCTGATTCTGTGGCCATAACTGCAATGATGCTCACTCATAACTAGGACTATAACAACAGCATATTCTTTTCATTGTTTTGACTCTCGAGTATATATCCGACACAATTAAACACAGTTAATCAACAGAGAACCACATTACTCTGTATAAAAGCATATAAGATATTAACAGATACATACTCAAGAGTCCAAACAATGAAAAGAATATGCTGTTGTCATAGCCCTACTCATAACTGTATTTATTGACTGGATAAGTTCATGTATTCTCCAAATAGGTAAATCAACTCACAGTATAACAAATACTTAATGAAAAAAACTTGTGCATCCAAGAAAATCATTTTTTTGTGTGTGGGGGGGTCTTGTTTACATATAACCCAATAAGTCCAGGGTTTCACTGACATAATAACAAAATTCGACTTTATTTATCAATATAGTCTCCTTTTTGAGAGTAATGCGGATTCTAAGATGTTGCTAATAATTTAATGACTTTTTTTCTGTAGAATGATTTATCTTTGCTTTCGAAATTCACCACCGTTTCCAATATCATTTCTTCATTGGAACGAAATCTCTTTCCTGGGAGAATTCTTTTAAGGTCTGCAAATAGCCAGTAGTCACTGGGACCAAATCTAAAGAATAAGATGGATATGGAAAGAATTCATGTGCAATTCATGTAGTCTTCTCATCACTGCGATTGACTTGTGACATGGTGCATTGTCTTGGTGAAAGAATTTTGTTTATTTTATTTCTGACCATTTTTTTTTTTTGCAATTTTTTTCTTCAAATGAACAACTAAATAAACCAACATTTAATGGTTCTTTTATTCTCAACGTAATCATTGGACAAAGTATCTTGCGCATCCCAAAGTACAGGATCCAAAACCTTGCTTGCTGATGTTTGTGTCTTTGTTCACTTTGAACAGCTTCCAACCTACTGCTGTCCACTCTGATTTGACTCCAAAGTGGTGGATCCAGGTTTCATCCATTGTGACATAATGACTCAAAAACTTCTTTCTCTTTGCTTTATATCAACATACTCAATTCAGAATTTTAGCAAAACACACATTTTTTTTTTTTAATTGTTCATTTTTGTGTAACAAACGTATATTATATAGGTATTCCTACATTTGTGAACCCATGATTTCGACAAAGTTACTCAGGTGTGCCTGGCAGATGACAGGAAGAAACGGAAATGGTCGACAAGTAGTTTTCTGGATATTAAGACATTTTCCAGTGTATTACTTTATGAATTTCAGTGGTCGTCGCCATTCTTAACATGGGGAGGAGAGAATTTCTTTTTGTAATGAGGCCTGCCCGGCTGTTTCCGGTTATTCCCGTCATCTGCCAGGCACACCCTAGTAATTTCATAGAAATCACAGATTCATAAATGCAGAAGTGCTATTATATTTATTTTAAAGCGTACAAATGCATGTTGGTCTTTACTGCTTTGCCTGAACGGTATTTTTCCCCCCCATCATAAAGCAATGCTTATAAATGTTTATAAAACATACTATTCAAAATTTTAACAAAAAGCATGTAATTTTGTTTTTACTTGCTAACTTTTGTGTGACAGGCAAATATTATTTATTCACTTATATAAAAATATACAAATACACATTGCTCTTTATTATAGTTTGGAGGATAAAAGAGATGGATGAGTAAGAGTTGGATGAAAAATAGATTTTCTTTTTGTCTTTTTATTCCTTTGTCAGTTAATCCTTCCAGACAAGGTAAGCTTTGAAGATTACAAGGCATTCGATTTTGCTATGTACGATGGATTAGACGTTGTACTTATATATTCACATAGTGCAGGGGTCTCCAAACTATAGCCCGCAGGCCAGATCCGGCCTGCAAAAGTCTTTAATCCAGCCTGCAGAGCTCTTATGAAAAATGTAAAACTATTCAGGAAAATTTTTTTAAAATGAAAATGTGTGAAAAAAATGTAGTGGCATTTTTTCTTGTTCGGGAAATCATTGACGAAAAAAAAAAAAAAAATGAGGTTTGGGAGAACCAGTTCCACTAAAAAGCAAAGCTAATGAGCAAAACGATACAAAACATGTCAAATTCATTTTTAATCATTTTAACCCACATTGCTCGAAAAAGTCAGCAATATGGAGCAACCACCCACTCCGTTCGAAAACTTTGGAGACCCTTGATCTAATGCAAGGCTAATCATAAACATCCCAATTTTGTGGGTCTTTATTTTGTAGTTTTTGACTTTTAGCTGGACATATATCAATAAAAATTATGAGACTTCACAAGTGTGTGTGTGTGTGTGTATTTCCTACATTTTTTTTACCAAATAGTCACCGCTTATCAAGGCCAGGAGGCCATTCAAGGTTTAGGGTTAATAGTTCCCATTTAAGGATAATTTCCATCTGGAAGTATTTGTAATTCTGCTTATCGTTCGCTTATATGTTTTGTCATTGAATTAATTTGAAATTAGGAATAAGAGAAATAGAATGATGTAAATAATTACAAGGCAGTGAAAGGGGAGAGAATGGAGCCGAAGAGAGAGAGAGAGAGAAGGAGGGAGAAAGAGAAAGGGATGAGTTTAGAAAGAGAGGTAATGAGAGAGAAGGAGGCAAATGAGGAGGAGGGAGGGGTTGAAAGAGAGAGAGAGTGGGAGAAGTTGAAAGAGAGAGAGGGAGGGGTTGAGTTGAAAGAGAGAAAGAGGGGGAGTTGAAAGAGAGAAAGAGAGGGGAGTTGAAAGAGAGAAAGAGAGGGGAGTTGAAAGAGAGAAAGAGAGGGGAGTTGAAAGAGAGAAAGAGAGGGGAGTTGAAAGAGAAAGAGAGGGGGAATGGTATTGAAAGAGAAAGAGAGGGGGAATGGTATTGAAAGAGAAAGAGAGGGGAATGGTATTGAAAGAGAAAGAGAGGGAAATGGTATTGAAAGAGAAAGAGAGGGGAATGGTATTGAAAGAGAAAGAGAGGGGAATGGTATTGAAAGAGAAAGAGAGGGGAATGGTATTGAAAGAGAGGAGGGAGGTTGAAAGAGGGATTGAGGGAGTTGCAAGCGGAGTTGAGGGAGAAGAAAAAGAAATGGAAGAAAGACAAAGAGAGAGAAGGGGAGAGAGGTAGAGGAATAGATAGAGTCGAAGCAGATGGAGAAAAGAGTGGAGGAGAAAAAGAGAGGAAGGGAGTTAAAGTAGAGAGAGAAGTGAAAGAGAGAGAAAAGTGCTATTATGACATCACATTGTATTTCGAGTTCGCAAAACTCTTTGACTTCTCAACTTATAAAAACACGATTATAAACCAATCTCAAAGTAAAGAAGTTATATATTTAATAATCAATATATAAAACAAATACTGACTCAACGAGTCATGAATGAACACACATTCTATAATGATAATAATAAAAACAAGTTCATAAAAATTTTACAGAAAAAAAAAACAGATTATGTAACAATTTAAAAGAAATTGTTTTTTTGATTGTTTCTTCGAAAGAATAATTTTCATTGCTTTTCTTTTTTATTGCCCAAATCTTACGTGCATTTTATGTTTGGGGACGAATTCTTAAACCTACATAAATCTAGTTAATAGAATCCTGCCTTTCAATATTGGATACAAAAACAGGGTCCATAACGAGAATATATTGAGGAAATTAAGGTCAAAGTTCATCGTGTGGCTTTTGAGGATAGATCATTCAAATATTTCGCGGTTGGCAGTTTACTTGATCATATTGAAAGCAGCCATCTTATTTGCTGCATGAATAAACACACAACTAAAGTGACACAGGCTTAAAAGTTAATCCGATAGAAACCATTTATTATCTATATACAAAGAACTGTGTGTCTGTATGTGTGTTCGGCTACAATTTATTAATGAGAAGGTTTAGGCAAAAGAAATATTAATTCAGCATCTTTGTAGTACGGTTCTATAAGAATTTTTTATTTTTTTTATTTGTCAAATTTATAAGAGCGAAGGTTTTTACAAATTTAAAAAGAAATAATATTGAATACAAGAGGTGCCCATACATTTCTGAATTTTGGCTATGGGGATTGGTAATTTGTATTATTTTTATTTTTTTTCGGACTACTGTTCTCATTTTGAGTGTTATTTCCACAACGTTTCGACCGATGTAACCTTTAAAACCTTCATCAGGTGTCTCTCGATAATATTTCTGTCAAACTCAGATTCGTGGCATAATGGTATTTGGTTGAATTCAGTTGTAAGAGATACACTTCTGGAGGTTGAAGGTTCAATCCTCAGTGCGAGCAATACTCAAAACACAATTGTAAATTACTTAAGACTTCTATAGTTATGGCTGACAAAATGAGAATAAGCTACCCCCATGAATTAAATAAAGGGTTCTTTTCGAAATTCCGTGCAGATTGCAGAGTTAGATAAAAGTGCTAAACCTTCAGACATGATGAAAAAAAAAAAAACATGAAAAAAAAAACATGATGAAAAAAAAAAAGAAAAGTTATTTGGTGGAATACAATTCTGAATTTTTTAGATGAGATGTGAATGCTTGTGTTATGTTGATTAATCGGACTATTATTCCTATCTTGGGTGTTATTAGCACAACGTTTCGGTCGCTGCAACCTACAACCTTCTTCGGGTGTTGAGAACATACTTCTTTTCCTACTAAGGAAAAAAGAGGGTTGGCTCTGTATTACAAGAATTCAAACCGTTTATTTGAGGGTGGGTCCGTAGATCATAAAGAAGCTTCAATCATCAGGGGTCACTAAGATATTTGTTAAAGGTTTTTCTATGGCTCAATCTTTTGGGATATCTATACTAACCCTCAAACAAACGGTTTGAATTCTTGTAATGCAGAGCCAACCCTCTTTTTCCTTAGTAGAAAAAAAAGTATATTCTCAACACCCGAAGAAGGTCGCAGGTTGCAGCAACCGAAACGTTGTGCTAATAACACACAAGATGAGAATAATAGTCCGATTAATCAACAGACAACAAGCAGAAAGAGGAATATATCATTTTTTTTTTTTTTTTTTTGCTTTGTTGCAAGATATGTCTTTTATAGAGTTAAGGTTAAAGGGATTTGGTTTCAATTTAGAACATAAAAAAAACTGAAACTGCTGATTAGTGTATAAAAACTGAAATGCATTCTGAAGGAATTTAATTTCATAATGAAATTAATGCATTTTGGATATTCATAAACTTGTTTCCTTTGCTTTTGTGTGCGCATGTTTGTTTTAGAGGAAGTGGGGTCATTTTTTTTTATAATTTAAGGTGTAACTAATTTTATTAGCAGCACCTGTCGAAATCCGACTCCCAAAGAAACAGAAACTCTTGCAGGTGTTGACAGCGTCAATAAATTCACCTACCTAGCTAACACAATTGATTGCAGTTGGCAAACCGACATACCTATACAACAATGTATATCTGCTACATGGGGAGTCTTCAGGCAGCTGTAGACACTTTTACAAAATGCAGCGATTCCATCGTATGTAAGATTGGCAGTGTACAACGCACACCTCCGACCTGCACATGTACTCTTGGTATGGCTGCGTGGTCAACAAGGAGAATGTCAAAATGACACAATCTTGTGTGCAGAAAATCGGATGAAAAAAATTGATGGAAGGATTACCACATGAAACCAAAGGAACTGAAACTGCAAGAAATCTTATAAACTGTACCTCTATGCCCCCCCCCCAAAAGGCATCACTATCGGCTGATACTATGCAAAATAGTCATAAAGGGTCACGGAGGATGGAAGTACCGAGAAGGGAAAGCACTAACTTGACTTTTACTGGATGAGTGCAAAGAGTACTGAGACCTTGGCTCATTGTCACCCAAATTCAAGTTGAAATTAATGGTAAATTACTGTTGCAATAATGCAAACTCATTTGCTAAGTACTGGAAACAACAATGTCTCAACTGGTATGGCTGGTCACCAGCCGTCAGTCATCCGAAATGCTTCAATGTATATCACACATTGATAGCTACAGGGGTTGTTCCTGATGGTTGGAGAGTAGTGATGGAACGATTCCAATATTTTTCTGATTCCGATACAATTATCGATTCCATACTAAATTCTCGATTCCGATTCTTTATAAATCTCTAATTATTTAACTATAATATTGTTATATCCCTCGATTTTCGCAAAAACACGTTAAATAAACAGATATTTCTTAAATGTCAAAATACACCTGTGGAGGATGATCTATTGATTTTAACTTTACTGGTAATTGAAAATCAATAAATATTTATTATTTTATCGTTATCACCAGCAATGGAAGATTTTATTTTAAACAAAATCACATTAAAAAAAAAAAAAAAATACAATTAAAAGCATCGGAAAATAGGCATCAATTTTTCTGATTCTGATACCCCCAAATCTTCCGATTTTTCCGATTCCTGATTCCAATTAATCGTCCCAAGACTAGAGTGGCTACGATATGCCCAATTTTCAAAAAAGGCAGCAAAAAAGGTTCGCTCAACTATAGATCAGTGAGCCTCACCTCTATCACCCGCAAAATCATGCAAACACTGTTAAAACGGGCAATAATGACTCATCTCACGTCAACTTTAGTCATTTTAACTTCCCAACATGGTTTTACGCCAAAACGCTCATGTCTTCTGAATCTCTTGGTGATGGAAAAGTGGGTGACGAGGATAAAAGACGAGGATGACATGGTGGACATAGTCTTTTTAGACTTCGCCAAGGCGTTTGATTCCATCACCATCCATCAGTCATCCAAAATGCTTTAATGTCTGTCACACATTAATGTCGATAGCCCAAAGATCAGAGAGTTGAGGATGAAAGTAGATGAGGCCCGAGAAGAAAATCGGTGGAGACTGCCGCGATCAGACAGAAAGCAACATATGCTTGATGTGTTGTTGCAATATTTTTTACCTATAATGAGGGTATGATCCCGCACAGTTGGAAGATTCTATTTGTAAACGATGCTGCTAGGAACTGACGAATCAAATTAATTCACGTTCTGCTACCAACCAATCAGAAACCAGAATTGCGCCATAAAAATTAAACTTTTTCGTTAGCAACTTTGCATATGTTTTCTTCGTGTAAACACAGGAAGAACCTTTTGCGCTGTGGCTTCCAACTCAAGAACTGTCTCATGAGAACCAGTCCCTTCCAGGAGTTGTGTAGAACAACTAACCATCGGAAACTGTTCTGAAACTAAACATGGCTTCCAACTCAAGATCTTTCTCCTCTAAAAAACAGTCCTGCACTATCAGCCAAGCTCCAACTCTTGTCTAATTGCCGTGATGCTACATTCATGCCTTGTTTTACTAGTATTTTAATGGAATGTGCTCTGATGAACTTCTATCACTTGTGTCCCTCTTGACATACATACTCCCAACTGACCTGACAAACAGCAAAATCCTACCCCTTTCATAGTTGATGCCCTTACAGGCTGGAAAGCATTGCATTCTGTTAGTTTCTGCTTCCCGGATTGTAGTAGCCTACAAAAGTTTAAATGTAATATGAACAAAGATATCGCTACTCAACTCCCCACCATGCCATGTTAGACATGATTGCAAATATTAGGCCCTTATGTCCAAGTGGAAATATGCCTTTTTTGAGGGAGGAAAAAACAAAAAACATCATTCTGATTTTGTGCTTAATTTTTAAAAACAAGATAGCTCAATGCCTTCTTCATTTAACTTGAAAAAAAAAATTACATCGGTATGATTTGTTTTAAAGAATAATGTTAATGTATGTCAAATAAAGTATTACCTCATAAAACACTTCTTCACTGATTAAACCATCTTATTTTTAAACCTCACAAACACCATGAAACTAAAATTTAAAAAATGCCCAGCACTTTTCAATAAGAAGGCCAAATGAAAATAAAGAAAGTGACATTTGCTGAAGGTGTATATTTTTCTCCCACGATGAGAAATGCGACACAAGGGTCGGAAAGTGGGATTGAAAAGTCAGTACCTTCGAGGAGGGGAACTCTGACCTGCAAAAAATGCCTGGGCCACTACATCGGCATTTCCCAGTAGAGGAGCTGATGGCGATTAGCAATAAACTAAACCCTTCTCAAAGAGAAAAAGCAAAGCCTTGCCAACTTGACACCCTAGAACTACACAGGACCAGCACTATATCGCAATCAACAGCAGAAAGGGTTATTTCAGAAATGGCATAGACTGTTGATTTGGGGGTTCAAGGGAAAAATCTTTGAAAGTAACGTTTATATTTAACAAACGAACATAGCAGAAATGAATATATATATTATATATATAATAATTTATAAAATATATATGGCGATTATGAAACGCCGAATATTCAGTGTAGCTTAATCGCCATATATATTTTATAAATTACTAACTAGCTCTACCTATGTATTGAGCACTTTTGAAGTAAATGCTTAAAGTTTACGCATAAATCTATACTTTTGTATATTAATTTTATGTGAGTAAATTAAGTAGTTATATATATATATATATATATATATATTATTATTATTATTTCCAAGTTACTTTTTGAATTTGCTCGTCACATTGCTATTCATATTTTATATTTAACACTAGCCTAGGTACCCGGCGTTGCACGGGTGTTTGGAGGTGTGTGTTGAGCAAAAAAAAAATAGTGGTAGTAGGCAGCCAGACAGGCTCGAATCTGTACCACGAAGCAGGAAAACAACGTGAAAAAAATAAGTGACGTGTTTGCTGTTGTGTTCATCGCCAAACCGGAAGTGACGTAGGTTTAAATTAAGGCTAGACTTTCGAAAATATCAGCTAAAAAAAGCGACCCCTCCCTATAGCAAAGTGCCCAGTTGAGGGTGAAGGAATTAATGTTTTGGGCCAATTTTTCGATTTTTGTCGTCTGAAGGGTTGAGCTTCAAAATGATACCGATCTCATGAAAATCCGTCGCCTCTATAGAAAGTTTTATACATACATACATACATACATACATACATACATACATATATTTAAATAGATAGGTGAGATTTATATTATAGATGTAAAAGACTGTTTTGTATTAAATTTTAGTTTCAATATGTTGCGAGAAAAAACAGTGAATGTCTGAGTATGACAATCTAGTGTCAAATGATTGAGCCATGTTTATGAAGAAACTATTTGACAGCTCATAAAACTGACCTTCATAGACTGTTCATACGAGAATCATTGAGATTGAAGAATTCTGAGGTCAAAATACTAAAGCGACAGATGTTTGTTTTATTGCCAATAATTCCACCTGTTAAACGAACGACTTCGTTGTCTTGCCAAATTTTGATAGCTGCAGCGTTAGTCAAGCAAAGATGAACTTCTGTTTAGCTAGCATTCTAAAAGTTATCTAAATGAGATTTTATATATATACACACACATAAAGTGAGAATGTGTGTGAAAGTACTTCTCAACCTATATACTCAACAAATTTTTGATCTACAGACCTGAAATTTGATATATAGAGTATTCAGACATGGGGAAAACTTTTTAATCGGTTTTCATCCGGAAAAAAAATAAATAAATAAAAATAAAAATAAAGGACGTCTAAGGGGTCAAAATTGAAAAATTGGTACGTGGACGGATTGGATTTTATCCGTTTTCAATAGTTTCACGACTGCGCATGCTTACTTATGTTAAGTATAAGTTGGTTTGAAAATACTTTTCAAAGAGCGTGTCACGCTAACTGAATGGTTATCATACTTGACTCACTGTCTTTAAGTTTTGGTTTGGATCTCAGCTTGAGTATGTTTTTTTTACTTACAAGAACTGAACTGTTTAGAAAAAGCAATACTAGCATGCACTTGTCTGTTTCTTTTAGTTTTTTTTTTTTTTAAAGAAATTTAACGTTACGTTTAATACCTACGATCTGTCTTTTAATGATAAATAAGAATCTGCACTGATTAAAATATATTTATGCATATTTTACGAGCGACCTGCTAGTATATATATATATATATATATATATATATATATAT